>NC_068456.1:28695193-28805193 GCF_023373465.1 Oncorhynchus keta
ACTTTACCTAGCAGGGTCTTGTAGATGACATGGAGCCAGTAGGTTTGGCGATGAGTATGAAGCGAGGGCCAGCCAACGAACAGGTCGCAATGGTGGGTAGTATATGGGGCTTTGGTGACAAAACGGATTGCACTGTGATAGACTGCATCCAATTTGTTGAGTAGGGTATTGGAGGCTATTTTGTAAATGACATCGCCAAAGTCGAGGATTGGTAGGATGGTCAGTTTTACAAGGGTATGTTTGGCAGCATGAGTGAAGGATGCTTTGTTGCGAAATAGGAAGCCAATTCTAGATTTAACTTTGGATTGGAGATGTTTGATATGGGTCTGGAAGGAGAGTTTACAGTCTAACCAGACACCTAAGTATTTGTAGTTGTCCACGTATTCTAAGTCAGAGCCGTCCAGAGTAGTGATGTTGGACAGGCAGGTAGGTGCAGGTAGCGATCGGTTGAAGAGCATGCATTTAGTTTTACTTGTATTTAAGAGCAATTGGAGGCCACGGAAGGAGAGTTGTATGGCATTGAAGCTTGCCTGGAGGGTTGTTAACACAGTGTCCAAAGAAGGGCCGGAAGTATACAGAATGGTGTCGTCTGCGTAGAGGTGGATCAGGGACTCACCAGCAGCAAGAGCGACCTCATTGATGTATACAGAGAAGAGAGTCGGTCCAAGAATTGAACCCTGTGGCACCCCCATAGAGACTGCCAGAGGTCCGGACAGCAGACCCTCCGATTTGACACACTGAACTCTATCAGAGAAGTAGTTAGTGAACCAGGCAAGGCAATCATTTGAGAAACCAAGGTTGTCGAGTCTGCCGATGAGGATGTGGTGGTTGACAGAGTCGAAAGCCTTGGCCAGATCAATGAATACGGCTGCACAGTAATGTTTCTTATCGATGGCGGTTAAGATATCGTTTAGGACCTTGAGCGTGGCTGAGGTGCACCCATGACCAGCTCTGAAACCAGATTGCATAGCAGAGAAGGTATGGTGAGATTCGAAATGGTCGGTAATCTGTTTGTTAACTCAGCTTTCGAAGACCTTAGAAAGGCATGGTAGGATAGATATAGGTCTGTAGCAGTTTGGGTCAAGAGTGTCCCCCCCTTTGAAGAGGGGGATGACCGCAGCTGCTTTCCAATCTTTGGGAATCTCAGACGACACGAAAGAGAGGTTGAACAGGCTAGTAATAGGGGTGGCAACAATTTCGGCAGATAATTTTAGAAAGAAAGGGTCCAGATTGTCTAGCCCGGCTGATTTGTAGGGGTCCAGATTTTTCAGCTCTTTCAGAACATCAGCTGAATGGATTTGGGAGAAGGAGAAATGGGGAAGGCTTGGGCGAGTTGCCAGGTGGAAAGTATGGCCAGACGTAGAAAAATGCTTATTGAAATTCTCAATTATGGTGTATTTATCAGTGGTGACAGTGTTTCCTATCTTCAGTGCAGTGGGCAGCTGGGAGGAGGTGTTCTTATTCTCCATGGACTTTACAGTGTCCCAGAACTTTTTTGAGTTAGTGTTGCAGGAAGCAAATTTCTGCTTGAAAAAGCTAGCCGTGGCTTTTCTAACTGCCTGTGTATAACGGTTTCTAGCTTCCCTGAACAGCTGCATATCACGGGGGCTGTTCGATGCTAATGCAGAACGCCATAGGATGTTTTTGTGTTGGTTAAGGGCAGTCAGGTCTGGGGAGAACCAAGGGCTATATCTGTTCCTGGTTCTAAATTTCTTGAATGGGGCATGTTTATTTAAGATGGTTAGGAAGGCATTTCAAAAAAATATCCAGGCATCCTCTACTGACGGGATGAGATCAATATCCTTCCAGGATACCCCGGTCAGGTCGATTAGAAAGGCCTGCTCGCTGAAGTGTTTCAGGGAGCGTTTTACAGTGATGAGTGGAGGTCGTTTGACCGCTGACCCATTACGGATGCAGGCAATGAGGCAGTGATCGCGGAGATCTTGGTTGAAGACAGCAGAGGTGTATTTAGAGGGGAAGTTGGTTAGGATGATATCTATGAGGGTGCCCGTGTTTAAGGCTTTGGGGGGGTACCTGGTAGGTTCATTGATAATTTGTGTGAGATTGAGGGCATCAAGTTTAGATTGTAGGATGGCTGGGGTGTTAAGCATGTTCCAGTTTAGGTTGCCTAGCAGCACGAGCTCTGAAGATAGATGGGGGGCAATCAGTTCACATATGGTGTCCAGAGCACAGCTGGGGGCAGAGGGTGGTCTATAGCAGGCGGCAACGGTGAGAGACTTGTTTTAAAGTAGAAGTTCAAATTGTTTGGGTACAGACCTGGATAGTAGGACAGAACTCTGCAGGCTATCTTTGCAGTAGATTGCAACACTGCCCCCTTTGGCAGTTCTATCTTGTCTGAAAATGTTGTAATTTGGAATTAAAATTTCAGAATTTTTGGTGGTCTTCCTAAGCCAGGATTCAGACACAGCTAGAACATCTGGGTTGGCAGAGTGTGCTAAAGCAGTGAATAGAACAAACTTAGGGAGGAGGCTTCTAATGTTAACATGCATGAAACCAAGGCTATTACGGTTACAGAAGTCATCAAAAGAGAGCGCCTGGGGAATAGGAGTGGAGCTAGGCACTGCAGGGCCTGGATTCACCTCTACATCGCCAGAGGAACATAGGAGGAGAAGAATAAGGGTACGGTTAAAAGCAATAAGAATTGGTCGTCTAGAACGTCTGGAACAGAGAGTAAAAGGAGGTTTCTGGGGGCGATAAAATAGCATCAAGGTATAATGTACAGACAAAGGTATGGTAGGATGTGAATACAGTGGAGGTAAACCTAGGTATTGAGTGATGAAATGAGAGATATTGTCTCTAGAAACATCATTGAAACCAGGAGATGTCATTGCATGTGTGGGTGGTGGAACTAATAAATTGGATAACATTTACATTTAAGTCATTTAGCAGACGCTCTTATCCAGAGCGACTTACAAATTGGTGCATTCACCTTATGACATCCAGTGGAACAGTCACTTTACAATAGTGCATCTAAATCTTAAAAGGGGGGTGAGAAGGATTACTTATCCTATCCTAGGTATTCCTTAAAGAGGTGGGGTTTCAGGTGTCTCCGGAAGGTGGTGATTGACTCCGCTGTCCTGGCGTCGTGAGGGAATTTGTTCCACCATTGGGGGGCCAGAGCAGCGAACAGTTTTGACTGGGCTGAGCGGGAACTGTGCTTCCTCAGCAGGTATAGTGAGCAGGACTAGAGGCTCTGCAGTGAAATAAGCCAATAAACACTAACCAGAACAGCAATGGACTATGACTGTAAGTCGCTTTGGATAAAAGCGTCTGCTAAATGGCATATATTATATTATTATTATATTATGGACAATACATATTGACATTAAGGAGAGGCATGCTTAGTCGAGTGATCAAAAGGGTCCAGTGAGTGGAGTGGTTGGTTTGGGGGTCACGGCGATTTAGACAGCTAGCCAGGACATCGGTAGCAAGCTAGCATAGGATGGAGGTCTGTTATTAGCCACCTCTTGCGTTCCGTCAGTAGATTAGTGGGGTTCCGTGTGGTAGAGGGGATTAGTCCAAATCACACACACAAAAAAAACAATATATATAGTTATAGAGGCCCAAGAAGAAACATAATAATAATAAAAATAAGGAACACTTGTGGCAACAGGTCACAAATCTTGCTGCTGTGATTGCACAATGTGGTATTTTAACCCAATATATGTGGGAGTTTATCAAGTTGGATTTGTTTTTGAATTCTTTGTGTCTCTAACACGGTCATACATTTGGCAGGAGGTTAGGAAGTGCAGCTCAGTTTCCACCTCATATTGTGGGCAGTGAGCACATAGCCTGTCTTCTCTTGAGAGCCAGGTCTGCCTACGGCAACCTTTCTCAATAGCAAGGCTATGCTCACTGAGTCAAAGTGTTCCTTAATTTTGGGTCAGTCACAGTAGTCAGGTATTCTGCCACTGTGTGCTCTCTGTTTAGGGCCAAATTACACTCTAGTTTGCTCTGTTTTATGTCATTTTTTCCCCAATGTGTCAAGTAAATACATGTTTTGTATTATCATGAATTGTGTTGCCGTCCTGGGGCTCTGTGGGGTCTAATTATGTTGCCGTCCTGGGGCTCTGTGGGGTCTAATTGTGTTGCTGTCCTGGGGCTCTGTGGGGTCTAATTGTGTTGCTGTCCTGGGGCTCTGTGGGGTCTAATTGTGTTGCTGTCCTGGGGCTCTGTGGGGTCTAATTGTGCTGCTGTCCTGGGGCTCTGTGGGGTCTAATTGTGTTGCTGTCCTGGGGCTCTGTGGGGTCTAATTGTGTTGCTGTCCTGGGGCTCTGTGGGGTCTAATTGTGTTGCCGTCCTGGGGCTCTGTGGGGTCTAATTGTGTTGCTGTCCTGGGGCTCTGTGGGGTATAATTGTGTTGCCGTCCTGGGGCTCTGTGGGGTCTAATTGTGTTGCCGTCCTGGGGCTCTGTGGGCTTTAATTGTGCTGCTGTCCTGGGGCTCTGTGGGGTCTAATTGTGTTGCCGTCCTGGGGCTCTGTGGGGTCTAATTGTGTTGCCGTCCTGGAGCTCTGTGGGGTCTAATTGTGTTGCCGTCCTGGGGCTCTGTGGGGTCTAATTGTGTTGCTGTCCTGGGGCTCTGTGGGGTCTAATTGTGTTGCTGTCCTGGGGCTCTGTGGGGTCTGTTTGTGAACAGAGCCCCAGGACCAACTTGCTTAGGGGACTCTTCTCCAGGTTCATCTCTCTATAGGTGATGGCTTTGTTATGGAAGGTTTTGAAATTGCTTCCTTTTAGGTGGTTGTAGAATTTAACTGCTATTTTCAGGATTTTGATAATTAGTGGGTATCGGCCTAGTTCTGCTCTGCATGCATTATTTGATGTTTTACGTTGTACCCGGAGGATATTTTAGCAGAATTCTGCATGCAGAGTCTCAATTTGGTGATTGTCTCATTTTGTGGATTCTTGGTTGGTTAGCGGACCCCAGACCTCACAACCATAAAGGGCAATGGGTTCTATAACTGATTCAAGTATTTTTAGCTAGCTCCAAATTGGTATGTCAAATTTTGTGTTGCTTTTAATGGCAAAGAAGGCCCTTGTCTCTAAGATCGTTCACAGCTTTGTGGAAGTTACTGTGGTGTTGATGTTTAGGCCGAGGTATGTCTACGTTTTTGTGTGCTCTAGGTCAAAGGTGTCTAGATGAAATTTGTATTTTTTGGTTTGTTTGTCAATTAGGGCGTGCAGGGTGTATGGTCATTTGTTAAAAAGACAATTCGACATTTGCTCAGTACATTGTTTTCACTGAGGAAATGACCAAGTCTGCTGTTAATGATAATGCAGAGGACTTTCCCAAGGTGGCTGTTGACTCATATCCCACCGTAGTTATTGGGGTCAAATATGTCACATTTTTGGTGGATTGGGGTTATCAGTCCTTGGTTCTAAATATTGGGGAAGATGCCAGAGCTGAGGGTGATGTTAAAGAGTTTAAGTACTGCCAATTCGAATTTGTGGTCTGTATATTTTATCATTTCATGTAGGATACCATCAACACCACAGGCCTTTTTGGGTTGGAGGATTTGTATTTTGTCCTGCATTCAATGTAATTGGAGAATCCAGTGGGTTCTGGTAGTCTATAATAACTGTTCTAAGATTTGTATTTGATCACGTTTTTGCTGTTTGTTCTTTGTTATAGAGCCACAAAGATTGGAGAAGTGGTTTATCCACACATCTCTGTTTCGGATAGGTAACTCTTCATTTTGTTGCTTGTTTAGTGTTTTCCAATTTTCCCAGAAGTGGATATATTCTATGGATTCTTTAATTACATTGAGCTGATTTCTGATGTGATGTTCATTCTTTTTCCGTAGTGTCTTGTTTTTGTGATTCACCATAGTGAATAGACTCAGGTTTTCTGGGTCTCTATGTTTTTGGTTGGACAGGTTTCTCAATTTCTTTCTTATGTTTTTGCATTCTTCATCAAACCATTTGTCATTGTTGTTCATTTTCTTCTCTCTCTCTCTTTCTATGTCTCTTGTTCTACCTCTGACTGTCTCAAACTTTTATTTTGGGGGTGAATTACTCTATCCGTTGAACCAGCTTTAATAACCCCTTCAGTCCCTGATGAGAAACCCTGTCCCAATCAAAGGCTGTGTTGGTAACTGAATTATCACAGTAAACTCTCTATCCACTCATCCTCATATGATGGTCCTGCAGATCTGGGGGACTAGATTGAATTGATGTTAATATTCATGAATGTACCATCGGCCTACTGAAATAAATCATAAACCTTCATTCAGATATCAAAATCACTTCTCCCTTCTCATGTCATTTTCCATTTGATCCTCTCTCTCTGTGTGCATGTGCAGCATGTGCATGTGTTTGTGAGATGTGTGTATGTGTGTGGGACTACCTATGGGACTACCTCTCCAGCAGCTGCCCTGCATAGTAAATAATAACACGGACTGTTTTCATTATCAAACAGGCTCTAAATTTAGGAATTACAGTGGCAACAGGGGAACAATGGAGACAAAGAGAGAGAGAGTGAGGGAAAAGGACAGAGAGATAGAGAGAGAGGGAAAAGGACAGAGAGATAGAGAGAGAGGGAAAAGGACAGAGAGAGAGGGAAAAGGACAGAGAGAGAGAGAGAGAGGGAAAAGGACAGAGAGAGAGAGAGAGAGAGAGAGAGAGAGAGAGAGAGAGAGGGAAAAGGACAGAGAGAGAGAGGGAAAAGGACAGAGAGAGAGAGAGAAAAGGACAGAGAGAGAGAGAGAAAAGGACAGAGAGAGAGAGAGAGAGAGAGGGAAAAGGACAGAGAGAGAGAGAGAAAAGGACAGAGAGAGAGAGAGAAAAGAACAGAGAGAGAGAGAGAGAGAGAGAGAGAGAGAGAGAGAGAGAGAGAGAGAGAGAGAGAGAGAGAGAGAGAGAGAGAGAGAGAAAAGGACAGAGAGAGAGAGAGGGAAAATGACAAAGAGAGAGAGAGGGAAAAGGACAAAAGAGAGAGAGAGAGAGAGGGAAAAGGACACAGAGAGAGAGAGGGAAAAGGACAAAGAGAGAGAGAGAGAGGGAAAAGGACAGAGAGAGAGAGGGAAAAGGACAGAGAGAGAGAGATGGAAAAGGACAAAGAGAGAGAGAGAGAGGAAAAGGACACAGAGAGAGAGGGAAAAGGACAGAGAGAGAGAGAGAGAGAGGGGGAAAAGGACAGAGAGAGAGAGAGGGAAAAGGACAAAGAGAGAGAGAGAGAGGGAAAAGGACAGAGAGAGAGAGGGAAAATGACAGAGAGAGAGGGGGGGGGGAAGGACAGAGAGAGAGGGAGGGGAAAAGGACAGAGAGAGAGGGAGGGAAAAGGACAGAGAGAGAGAGAGATGGAGAGAGAGGGAGGGAAAATGACAGGGAGAGAGAGATGGAGAGAGAGGGAGGGAAAAGGACAGGGAGAGAGAGATGGAGAGAGAGAGGGGGAAAAGGACAGAGAGAGAGAGAGATGGAGAGAGAGAGAGGGAAAAGGACAGAGAGAGGGAAAAGGACAGAGAGAGAGGGAGGGAAAAGGACAGAGAGAGAGATGGAGAGAGAGAGAGGGAAAAGGACAGAGAGAGAGGGAGGGAAAAAGGACAGAGAGAGAGATGGAGAGAGAGAGAGGGAAAAGGACAGAGAGAGAGATGGAGAGAGAGAGAGAGGGAAAGGGACAGAGAGAGATGGAGAGAGAGAGGGAAAAGGAGATGGAGAGAGAGAGGGAAAAGGAGATGGAGAGAGAGAGGGAAAAGGACAGAGAGGGAGATGGAGAGAGAGAGGGAAAAGGACAGAGAGAGAGAGATGGAGAGGGAGGGAGGGAGGGAGGGAGGGAGGGAGGGAGGGAGGGAGGGAGGGAGGGAGGGAGGGAGGGAGGGAGGGAGGGAGGGAGGGAGGGAAAAGGACAGAGAGAGAGATAGAGATGGAGAGAGAGGGAGGGAAAAGGACAGAGAGAGAGAGAGAGAGGGGGGAGGGAAAAGGACAGAGAGATAGAGAGAGAGGGAGGGAAAAGGACAGAGAGATAGAGAGAGAGGGAGGAAAAAGGACAGAGAGATAGAGAGGAAAAAGGACAGAGAGATAGAGAGAGAGGGAGGGAAAAGGACAGAGATAGAGGGAGGGAAAAGGACAGAGAGAGAGATGGAGAGAGAGGGAGGGAAAAGGACAGGGAGAGAGAGATGGAGAGAGAGAGGGAAAAGGACATAGATAGAGGGAGGGAAAAGGACAGAGAGAGAGATGGAGAGAGAGGGAGGGAAAAGGACAGAGAGAGAGATGGAGAGAGAGGGGGGAAAAGGACAGGGAGAGAGAGATGGAGAGAGAGAGAGAGAGAGAGAGAGAGAGAGAGAGGGAAAAGGACAGGGACAGAGAGATGGAGAGAGAGGGAGGGAAAAGGACAGAGAGAGAGATGGAGAGAGAGGGAGGGAAAAGGACAGAGAGAGAGATGGAGAGAGAGGGAGGGAAAAGGACAGAGAGAGATAGAGATGGAGAGAGAGGGAGGGAAAAGGACAGAGAGATAGAGATGGAGAGAGAGGGAGGGAAAAGGACAGAGAGATAGAGATGGAGAGAGAGGGAGGGAAAAGGACAGAGGGAGATAGAGATGGAGAGAGAGGGAGGGAAAAGGACAGAGAGATAGAGATGGAGAGAGAGGGAGGGAAAAGGACAGAGGGAGAGAGAGATGGAGAGAGAGGGAGGGAAAAGGACAGGGAGAGAGAGGGAGGGAAAAGGACAGAGAGAGGGAGGGAAAAGGACAGGGAGAGAGATGGAGAGAGAGGGAGGGAAAAGGACAGAGGGAGAGAGAGATGGAGAGAGAGGGAGGGAAAAGGACAGAGAGAGAGAGAGAGATGGAGAGAAAAGGACAGAGAGAGAGGGAGATGTGACCTTGATTAACCCTGAGGGAGGGGAGCAGAGTTACACACACACACACACACACACACACACACACACACACACACACACACACACACACACACACACACACACACACACACACAGCTGTGTATAATTGTCCATCTGCACAGAATTAGAGCACACCGACTGCATGAGTGGACATTTTAGAATAGTGTGCGTCTGTGTGTTCAGCACTGGCCTCTGTGAACCAAACCAGTCTAGTGTTATTGCTTTGTGAGCTGCCATGGAAAAGAAATACGAGAATTGAGTGAACGCTGTAGAGAGAGTGATGGACACAGAGAGGAAAAGAGTGGGAGAGAGACGTATACTGACTAGAATGTGCCCGTCTAATGAAGTTCCTCCATCCCACCATTACTTATCTTGTTATATCCCTTTGTCTCTTCATCCCATTTTCTCTCTTCTGCTCTGTCCTTCTCCTTCCAGCCATCAACCGTTCCTTTCCCTTTCTACCTGGTAAAGGTATTGGTAACAGGAAGCGGATGAGGTATTGGTAACAGGGAGGGAGTGAGGTGGGTGTGAGTGCTGAACTAACCTCAACGCTGTGACTTGGCACATTCCTACTGCTAGCATAAGCAACCTCTCAGCGCTAAAAATAGGACACAAGATGGAAAGTTGTGGTCAATGTATCTGGCGTGTATGTGTATATGGGTGTGTATATGTGTCACAGGGAGTTTCCATCTTAGCAGGTAATAACCACATCAATAAGAAAAGAAAGGAAGAGAGGGGAGCAAAGAGGGATGAGAGGATGGAGGTGAAGGGGTGAGAGAGATGTAGCAAGAGAGAAGGAGAGAGATGTAGCAAGAGGAGAGAGATGTAGCAAGAGGAGAGAGATGTAGCAAGAGGAGAGAGATGTAGCAAGAGAGAAGGAGAGAGATGTAGCAAGAGGAGAGAGATGTAGCAAGAGAGAAGGAGAGAGATGTAGCAAGAGGAGAGAGATGTAGCAAGAGAGAAGGAGAGAGATGTAGCAAGAGGAGAGAGATGTAGCAAGAGGAGAGAGATGTAGCAAGAGGAGAGAGATGTAGCAAGAGAGAAGGAGAGAGATGTAGCAAGAGGAGAGCGATGTAGCAAGAGGAGAGAGATGTAGCAAGAGGAGAGAGATGTAGCAAGAGGAGAGAGATGTAGCAAGAGGAGAGAGATGTAGCAAGAGAGAAGGAGAGAGATGTAGCAAGAGAGAAGGAGAGAGATGTAGCAAGAGGAGAGAGATGTAGCAAGAGGAGAGAGATGTAGCAAGAGGAGAGAGATGTAGCAAGAGGAGAGAGATGTAGCAAGAGAGAAGGAGAGAGATGTAGCAAGAGGAGAGAGATGTAGCAAGAGGAGAGAGATGTAGCAAGAGAGAAGGAGAGAGATGTAGCAAGAGGAGAGAGATGTAGCAAGAGGAGAGAGATGTAGCAAGAGGAGAGAGATGTAGCAAGAGGAGAGAGATGTAGCAAGAGGAGAGAGATGTAGCAAGAGAGAAGGAGAGAGATGTAGCAAGAGGAGAGAGATGTAGCAAGAGAGAAGGAGAGAGATGTAGCAAGAGAGAAGGAGAGAGATGTAGCAAGAGGAGAGAGATGTAGCAAGAGGAGAGAGATGTAGCAAGAGAGAAGGAGAGAGATGTAGCAAGAGAGAGATGTAGCAAGAGGAGAGAGATGTAGCAAGAGAGAAGGAGAGAGATGTAGCAAGAGGAGAGAGATGTAGCAAGAGAGAAGGAGAGAGATGTAGCAAGAGGAGAGAGATGTAGCAAGAGGAGAGAGATGTAGCAAGAGGAGAGAGATGTAGCAAGAGAGAAGGAGAGAGACGTAGCAAGAGAGAAGGAGAGAGATGTAGCAAGAGAGAAAGAGAGATGGAGAGAAAAAGGTGTGTGAGAGAGAGAGGGTGAGACATGGAGAGAGAGAAAGAGGGTGAGAGATAGATGGAGTGGGAAATGGAGAGAGAAAGAGAGAGATGTAGAAATTGAGAAAGAGAGAGCTGGAGAGACAGAGAGGGTGAGGGAGAGAAAGAGAGGGAGAGAAAAAAGGTGTGAGCGAGAGAAAGAGGGAGGGAGAGAGAGGGAGAGAGAGAAAAAGGTGTGAGAGAGAAAGAGAGGGAGAGAGAGAAAGAGAGCGGGAGAGAAAGAGAGGGAGAGTAAAAGGTGCGAGAGAGAAAGAGAGAGGGAGAGAAAGAGAAAGAGGGAAAAAGAGGCCCAGTGTTGGCCAGAACAATAGAAGGAAGCAGGTTGCAAATCACTCAGACACACAACTCTACATTATAACTGGATGTAAGAGACAGAGCTAAGACCTAGCACGTGTCCATACACACACACATGCAACACAAATCAATCTGTCCAGGTGAATGGTGTTCTTACTCTACCAATGAACTCCATTAAGTCCCAGCAGGGCACTCCCTCTCCATCACTCATTCTCCTTTTCCCTCTCTGTGTATCTCCCTCTTCTTCTTTTGTCCTTTTCCACAAGAGAAAGAGAGAAAAAGATGGATCAGAGAGAAAAGGAAATAGATAGTGAAAGAGAAGAGACAAGATAGACAGGAGGGATGGGTAGAGATATAGAGAGAGAGAGAGAAAAATAGAGAAAGATATAGAGAGATGGAGATGGATATATAGAGATATAGACAGAGTTATATATATATATATATATATATATATCTCTATAGAGAGAGAGCTATAGAGATAGACAGAGATATAGAGATATATATATATATAGAGAGAGATACAGTAGAGAGGGAGATATAGAGAGGGAGATATAGAGAGAGATAGATATAGAGAGGGATAGTGGAGACAAATCTGACCCCAATAACTACTGTGGGATATGCGTCAGAAACCTTGGGAAAATCCTCTGCATTATCATTAACAGCAGACTCATATATTTCCACAGTGAAAACAATGTACTGAGCAAATATCAAATATGCTTTTTACCAAATGACTGTATGGCAGACCACGTATTCACCATGCACATCCTAATCCACAAACAAACCAAAACAAATGCAAAGTCTTCTCATACTTTGTTGATTTCAAAAAAGCTTTTGAATCAATTTGGCATGAGGGTCTGCTATACAAATTGGTGGGAAAAACATACAACATTATAAAATCAATGTACACAAACAACACTAGGCAGTGTCAGAGGAAGACCCCCAAAAATGGTTAAATACTCCAGTCACCCAAGTCATAGACTGTTCTCTCTGCACGACAAGCGGTACCGGAGCACCAAGTCTAGGTTCAAGAGGCTTCTAAACAGCTGTTCACATTCGTCATAACAAGGAGACCAAGGCACAGCGGGATTGGAATACATTCTTCTTTTATTAAATGAAGAACACTTAAACTAACGTGACGCTATAAACAACTAGTGCTGACATGCAACCACACATAATCAACAAAACCCAAATGGAAGATGGCAACCTAAATAGGATCCCCAATCAGAGACCACGATAAACAGCTGCTTCTGATTGGGAACCAATCAGGCCACCGTAGACCTACATTTACCTAGACAAACCAAAACCCCATAGATATACAAAAAACCCTAGACAAGCCAAACACACATACCACCCGTGTCACACCCTGACCTAACCAAAACAAGAAAGATAACTAAGGTCAGGGCGTGACACAGCTTCTACCTCCAAGCCATTAGACTGCTGAATAACTAATCAACTGGGAACCCGGACAATTTGCATTGACCCCATCCCCCTTTGTTTTAACACTGCTGCTACTCGCTGTTTATTATCTATGCATAGTCACTTTACCCCTACCTACATGTACAAATTACCTCGACTAACCTGTACCCCCGCACTCTGACTCGGTACCAGTACCCCCTGTATAGCCTCATTATTATTTTATTGTGTTACTTGAGTTTATTTAGTAAATATAAGCTTAACTCTATTTTCTTAAAACTGCATTATTGGTTAAGGGCTTGTAAGTAAGCATTTCACAGTGAGTTCTACTACACCTGTTGTATTCAGCATTTCACAGTAAGGTCTACTACACCTGTTGTATTCAGCATTTCACAGTAAGGTCTACTACACCCGTTGTATTCGGCATTTCACAGTGAGGTCTACTACACCTGTTGTATTCAGCATTTCACAGTAAGGTCTACTACACCTGTTGTATTTGGCATTTCACAGTAAGGTCTACTACACCTGTTGTATTCAGCATTTCACAGTGAGGTCTACTACACCTGTTGTATTCAGCATTTCACAGTAAGGTCTACTACACCTGTTGTATTCGGCATTTCACAGTAAGGTCTACTACACCTGTTGTATTCAGCATTTCACAGTAAGGTCTACTACACCTGTTGTATTCAGCATTTCACAGTAAGGTCTACTACACCTGTTGTATTCAGCATTTCACAGTGAGGTCTACTACACCCGTTGTATTCAGCATTTCACAGTAAGGTCTACTACACCTGTTGTATTCGGCATTTCACAGTAAGGTCTACTACACCTGTTGTATTCGGCATTTCACAGTAAGGTCTACTACACCTGTTGTATTCAGCATTTCACAGTAAGGTCTACTACACCTGTTGTATTCGGCATTTCACAGTAAGGTCTACTACACCTGTTGTATTCGGCATTTCACAGTAAGGTCTACTACACCCGTTGTATTCAGCGCATGTGACAAATAAAACGTGATTTGATTTGGTGATTTGATTTGAACAAGTATTACATCTCAGTAAGACAAAAATAATGGTGTTCCAAAAAAGGTCCAGTCGCCAGGACCACAAATACAAATTCCATCTAGACACTGTTGCCCTTGAGCACACAAACTATACATACCTCGGCCTAAACATCAGAGCCACAGGTAACTTCCACAAAGCTGTGAACGATCTGAGAGACAAGGCAAGAAGGGCCTTCTATGCCATCAAAAGGAACATAACATTTGACATATCAAGTTGGATCCGGCTAAAAATATTTGAATCAGTTATAGAACCCATTGCCCTTTATGGTTGTGAGGTCTGGGGTCCGCTCACCAACCAAGAATTCACTAAATGGGACAAACACCAAATTGAGACTCTGCATGCAGAATTCTGCAAAAAAAAGAGTGAGAGGGATATAGAGATAGAGATATCTATTTAGAGAGAGCGATGTAGAGAGAGAGATATCTATTTAGAGAGAGGGATGTAGAGATAGAGATATCTATTTAGAGAGAGGGATGTAGAGATAGAGATATCTATTTAGAGAGAGCGATGTAGAGATAGAGATATCTATTTAGAGAGAGGGATGTAGAGATAGAGATATCTATTTAGAGAGAGGGATGTAGAGATAGAGATATCTATTTAGAGAGAGCGATGTAGAGAGAGAGATGTAACAAAAAAACTCTCCACAGAGAGTACACAGCGGCAGAATACCTGACCACTGTGACTGACTCAAAATTAAGGAAAGCTTTGACTATGTACAGACTCAGTGAGCATAGCCTTGCTATTGAGAAAGGTCGCCGTAGGCAGACATGGCTCTCAAGAGAAGACAGGCCATGTGCTCACTGCCCACAAAATGAGGTGGAAACTGAGCTGCACTTCCTAACCTCCTGCCCAATGTATGGCCATATTAGAGAGACATATTTCCCTCAGATTACACAGATCCACAAAGAATTTGAAAGCAAATCTAATTTTGATAAACTCCCATATCTACTGGGTGAAATTTCAGTGTTGCATCACAGCAGCAAGATTTGTGACCTGTTGCCACGAGAAAAGGGCAACCAGTGAAGAACAAACACCATTGTAAATACAACCCATATTTATGCTTATTTATTTGATCTTGTGTCCTTTAACCATTTGTACATTGTTAAAACACTGTATATATATATATAATATGATATTTGTAAAGTCTTTATTGTTTTGAAACTTCTGTATGTGTAATGTTTACTGTTAATTTTGATTGTTTATTTCACTTTATATATTCACTTTATATATTATCTACCTCACTTGCTTTGGCAATGTTAACACATGTTTCCCATGCCAATAAAGCCCTTGAATTGAATTGAATTGTAGAGAGAGAGATGTTGAGAGAGGGATGTTGAGAGAGGGATGTAGAGAGAGGGATGTAGAGAGAGGGATGTAGAGAGAGGGATGTAGAGAGAGGGATGTAGAGAGAGGGATGTAGAAAGAGGGATGTAGAGAGAGGGATGTAGAGAGAGGGATGTAGAGAGAGGGATGTAGAGAGGGAGCTATATAGAGAGAGATATAGAGATGTATAGAGAGAGACAGAGAGAGAGATATAGAGATGTATAGAGAGAGAGATATAGAGATGTATAGAGAGAGACATAGAGAGAGAGAGACATAGAGATGTATAGAGAGAGACAGAGAGAGAGAGATATAAATATAGATAGAGAGCTATATAGAGAGCTATATATATATATAGAGAGAGCGATAGATATACAGCGCTAGATATAGAGATAGCTATATAGAGAGATATAGAGAGAGACATAGAGAGAGAGAGATATAGAGATGTATAGAGAGAGACAGAGAGAGAGATATAAATATAGATAGAGAGCTATATAGAGAGCTATATATATATATAGAGAGAGAGCGATAGATATACAGCGCTAGATATAGAGATAGCTATATATAGAGAGAGATATATATTGAGAGATATAAAGAGATATAGAGAGCGAGATATATATATTTATATATATATATAGAGTGATATATAAATATATATAGAGAGGAATATAGAGATATATAAAGATAGAGAGATAGAGATATATATATATATATATATATATATATATATATATATAGAGAGAGAGAGATATATAAAGAGAGAGATATTTAGAGAGAGATATGCAGAGATATATGGAGAGCTATATGGAGAGCGATATAGGGAGATATATAAAGTCATATAGTCGTATAGAGATGAATTTATTTAATGAATTTATGAAAACCTTGTGAAGACTTACAGAAAACGTTTGACCTCTGTCATTGCCAACAAAGGGTATAGAACAAAGTATTGAGATAAACTTTTGTTATTGACCAAATACTTATTTTCCACCATCATTTGCAAATAAATTCATAAAAAATCTTACAATGTGATTTTCTGGATTTTTTCTCCTCATTTTGTCTGTCATAGTTGAAGTGTACCTATGATGACAATTACAGGCCTCTCATCTTTTTAAGTGGGAGAACTTGCACAATTGGTGGCTGACTAAATACTTTATTGCCCCCATACTTATGTTATTGCATGACATAAGTATTTTATCACCTACCAACCAGTAAGAGTGGCATGTGGTTTGACGACACATATTGAGCTTTTTGGTCTAAACTCCACTCGCCATGTTTGGAGGAAGAAGAAGGATGAGTACAACCCCAAGAACACCATCCCAACCGTGAAGCATGGAGGTGGAAACATCATTCTTTGGGGATGCTTTTCTGCAAAGGGGACAGGACAACTGCACCGTATTGAGGGGAGGATGGATGGGGCCTTGTATTGCAAGATCTTGGCTAACAACCTCCTTCCCTCAGTAAGAGCATTGAAGATGGGTCGTGGCTGGGGTCTTCCAGCATGACAACGACCCGAAACACACAGCCAGGGCAACTAAGGAGTGGCTCCGTAAGAAGCATCTCAAGGTCCTGGAGTGGCCTAGCCAGTCTCCATACCTGAACGCAATACAAAATCTTGCGAGGGAGCTGAAAGTCCGTATTGCCCAGCGACAGCCCCGAAACCTGAAGGATCTGGAGAAGGTCTGTATGGAGGAGTGGGCCAAAATCCCTGCTGCAGTGTTTGCAAACCTGGTCAAGAACTACAGGAAACGTATGATCTGTGTAATTGCAAACAAAGGTTTCTGCACCAAATATTAAGTTCTGCTTTTCTGATGTATCAAATACTTATGTCATGCAATAAAATGCAAATTATTTACTTAAAAATCATACAATGTGATTTTCTGGATTTTTGTTTTAGATACCTATGATAAAAATTACAGACCTCTACATGCTTTTTAAGTAGGAAAACCTGCAAAATCGGCAGTGTATCAAATACTTGTTCTCCCCACTGTATAGATATATATAGAGAGATATATATAGAGAGATATATATAGAGAGAGATATAGAGAGAGATATATAGAGAGAAAGATATAGAGAGAGATATATAGAGAGAGATATAATCACAGAGAAAGATATATATATATATGTAGAGAGATACATATATCGAGAGAGAGAGAGATATAGAGAAATAGATATAGATATATAAAGAGGGAGATACATATAGAGAGAGATGTGTATAGTGATATATAGAGAGACATATATAGAGAGATATATACAAAGATATATATATATATATATAGAGAGAGAGATAGAGAAAGATATATATATATATATATGAGAGATACATATATCGAGAGAGATATAGAGAAATATATATATTTAGAGAGATATATAAAGAGAGAGAGAGAGATGTGTATATATATAGAGAGAGAGTTGATCAGCTCTACAATGCCTGGGCAAAGTGGGGGAAGGGAACAGCTGGGCTGGGGAGAGGCGATGAGAGAGATGGAAGGGAGGTACGGAGGTAACGGGGGGGAGAGAAAGAGGCTAAACCTGGTAATGTAGACAGAGGTAAGAGGAAAGGACAGCAGCTGTGTAGACCACACACCACTATCACCATACAATTTGGAGCAGCAGAGTTGAAAGTGCAACAAGCAGAGCCCTCCATGGGAGCTGGCAATAAGACACAGGTTTTGTGTTCTCTTTTTAAAATGCTGAGTACACATTCATCGATGTGCACTAACTTGAATTGTCAGAGTCGATCTAAAAGATAGCGAAGAAGTCAGGTGCAGGACACAGATAAAAGTAACAATCACTGATTTACTCCAAAACGTAACAAAATGCCGTTCCAAACAAGGACTAAACAGGACTCAAAATACAACACACCGGAATACACGAAAGACAATCACGCACAAAACAGAAAGGGAAACCAGAGGGTTAAATAAGGAACATAATTATGAGATGGGAACCAGGTGTGTAAACAGACAAAACAAAAGGAACAATGAAACATGGATGGGTGGCGGCTAGAAAGCCGGTGACGTTAACCGCCGAACGCCGCACGAACAAGGAGAGGGAGCAACTTCGGTGGAAGTCGTGACATGAATGTAAACCCTTATCCTTCATCCCTGGGTCCTTCCGCTGTCAGTTTCAGCCCAGCGGCCGACACACACACTCAGAACATTCATCAATGTCCCGGGCCTCCCAGAGACAGAGAGCGATAGAGAGACAGAGAGCGATAGAGAGACAGAGAGCGAGAGAGACAGAGACAGAGAGCGAGAGACAGAGAGCGAGAGAGAGACAGAGAGCGAGAGAGAGAGAGACAGAGAGCAAGACAGAGACAGAGACAGAGAGCGAGAGAGAGACAGAGACAGAGAGTGAGAGAGAGACAGAGAGCGAGAGAGAGACAGAGAGCGAGACAGAGAGCGAGACAGAGAGCGAGAGAGAGACAGAGAGCGAGAGAGAGACAGAGACAGAGAGCGAGAGAGAGACAGAGAGCGAGACAGAGAGCGAGACAGAGAGCGAGACAGAGACAGAGACAGAGACAGAGACAGAGACAGAGAGCGAGACAGAGAGCGAGACAGAGACAGAGACAGAGAGCGAGACAGAGACAGAGACAGAGAGCGAGACAGAGACAGAGAGCGAGTGCAGGTGCATTTATACGGAGACTTGATTACACACAGGTGGATTGTATTTATCATCATTAGTCATTTAGGTCAACATTGGATCATTCAGAGATCCTCACTGAACTTCTGGAGAGAGTTTGCTGCACTGAAAGTAAAGGGGCTGAATAATTTTGCACGCCCAATTTTTCAGTTTTTGATTTGTTAAAAAAGTTTGAAATATCCAATAAATGTCGTTCCACTTCATGATTGTGTCCCACTTGTTGTTGATTCTTCACAAAAAAATACAGTTTTATATCTTTATATTGACCTTTTTATCTATCTTTCCCTACTATTCTTACTACAACTATTTTAGGGCTGTCCCCGAACCCAAAACATTGGTCGACAGAAAGTTGTCTGTTTCGATTGGTCAAAAATGTTTCAGGGTATATTTCTTCATCTGTAGACACAGAATATGTGTTTTAATAAAATCAACTATATGTACTGAGCTTGTCTGATGCTTTAAGGGCACTGTGATTAAATAATTAAGACGCACAAATGACTCAAGACGGAGCCAGAGATCAACATAACCAGAAGAAAAAACCCGTGCCCGACCTGACCATCCTCTCTTGCCAGTAACTGGCTACACCAGGGGTCGGCGACCTTTTCATGTCAAGTGCCAATTTATCTTACCATTTCTACCAGTCAGCGTGCCAGTTATGGTTTTCATATGCACATTTTCGTGGAACAGTTTCATTTTCATTTATAATGTCTTCATGTCTTGTCTATCTAAATCTAAATGAAAATGGTACAAATCTAAAAGTTATTTCTATTGCCATTGCCAACTATGTAAAAATAGCCTACATAAAGCCAACCAATAAAAACATTGCACCCTGAAGGTAGAACATATCCTGATAAAAATACATATCCTATCAATCACATGGCCTGTCTGCAAGGAACGTGAAACATCGTATGAACTATCAACCTTGTTGGTCCTGAAGATGCTCTAGCAAACCCTCAGAGTTTCCCAAGCCAGTGATCTACGGACAGACACAGCTGTAGGATAAGAAGCAAAAGGTAGGCCTACATTGCTAAAACATGTACATAGCTGATAATATAACACATGGTGTTTTCATTTGTGTGAGAAGATGGTAGACCAACACCATATACTCATGCTCTCTAGATCCATAGGGATATTGAAAGAGAATAGAATTTTAAGCCCTGGTCATACCTGTTAGTGAGTCCCAGTGTTCTCCTGATTCTCTGTGGGAGACAGGGAGGGAGGAGGTACCTCTCATCCCCAGAATCTCACTCCTCCCTGGGATGCCTCTACTCCACTACACCTACAGACCTGGAGCCTGGAAACACAGAGAGCAAAGAGAGACAGAGAGGAACTTAATACTTAATACAGATACAGAAACAGAACAGCAAATACATGTTAGTAGCAATTTCTATGACTTTTCATCATGTGAAACTGTAACTCTATAGTATATCTTAAAGGTAACAGTTTTTAGTACAATACACTGGTCATTCAGTTAAATGCACTACCCAAAATGTTGTCTTCTGTGAAGTGAGAGAAGAGGAGTCCACTGCCCCCTTCTGGTTACCCAGGCAAACTGCCACTGCCACCTTGATATTCCCAGTACAATACCCCAACAAAAAAGAGAACACACACACACACACACACACACACACACACACACACACACACACACACACACACACACACACACACACACACACACACACACACACACACACACACACACACACACACACACACACACACACACACACACACACACCTGAGGGGAGAGCAGAGTGATATCACACTCTTTGTTTGTTTATCTCTACCATCTCTAGCTTTGACTGCAGTCTCGTGTGTGTGTGTGTGTGTGTGTGTGTGTGTGTGTGTGTGTGTGTGTGTGTGTGTGTGTGTGTGTGTGTGTGTGTGTGTGTGTGTGTGTGTGTGTGTGTGTGTGTGTGTGTGTGTGTGTGTGTGTGTGCTCTCTCACACATTCTGAAATAGGTCACTTCAACATGAAACAACAACATTCTCTGATCCACATCCAATAGGAGAGAGGGATGAGAGGAGGAGACAGGGATGAGAGGAGGAGAGAGGGATGAGAGGAGGAGAGAGGGATGAGAGGAGGAGAGGGATGATATGAGGAGAGGGGGATGATATGAGGAGAGAGGGATGATATGAGGAGAGAGGAGAGAGGGATGATATGAGGAGAGAGGAGAGAGGGATGATATGAGGAGAGAGGAGAGAGGGATGATATGAGGAGAGAGGAGAGAGGGATGATATGAGGAGAGAGGAGAGAGGGATGATAGGTGGAGAGAGGAGAGAGGGATGATAGGTGGAGAGAGGAATAATAGGTGGAGAGGGATGATATGAGGAGAGGAGGAGAGAGGGAAGAGAGGAGGAGAGAGGGAAGAGAGATGAGAGAGAAGAGTGGAGATGAGAGAGGGAAGAGAGGAGAGAGAGAGGTAAGAGGGGGAAGAGAGGAAAGAGGGACGAGAGGAGATGAGAGGGGAGAGATGAGAGGGAAGAGAGGAGATGAGAGGGAAGAGAGGAGAGAGAGAGAGGGAAGAGAGGAGAGAGGGACGAGAGGAGATGAGAGGGAAGAGAGGAGATGAGAGAGAAGAGGAGATGAGAGGGAAGAGAGAAGATGAGAGGGAAGAGAGGAGATGAGAGGGAAGAGATGAGAGGGAAGAGAGGAGATGAGAGGGAAGAGATGAGAGGGAAGAGAGGAGATGAGAGGGATGAGAGGAGATGAGAGGGATGAGAGGAGATGAGAGGGAAGAGAGGAGATGAGAGGAGGAGAGAGAGAAGAGAAGAGAGGAGGAGAGGGAAGAGAGGGAAGAGAGGAGAGAGGGACGAGAGGAGATGAGAGGGAAGAGATGAGAGGGAAGAGAGGAGATGAGAGGGAAGAGAGGAGAGAGAGAGAGGGAAGAGGGGGAAGAGAGGAGAGAGGGACGAGAGGAGATGAGAGGGAAGAGATGAGAGGGAAGAGAGGAGATGAGAGAGAAGAGGAGATGAGAGGGAAGAGAAGATGAGAGGGAAGAGAGGAGATGAGAGGGAAGAGAGGAGGAGAGAAGAGAGCGGGAAGAGTGGATGAGAGAGAAGAGAGGAGGAGAGAGGAGGAGAGCGGGAAGAGAGATGAGAGAGAGAAGAGAGGAGAAGAGAGGAGAGAGAGGAGAGAGAGAGGAGGAGAGAAGAGAGGAGGAGAGAGGAGGAGAGAGAGAAAAGAGAGGGAAGAGAGGGAAGAGAGGAGAGAGAGAGGGAAGAGGGGGTATAAGGAGAGAGGGATGATATGAGGAGAGAGGGATGATATGAGGAGAGAGGGAAGAGAGGTGGAGAGAGGGATGATATGAGGAGAGAGGAGAGAGGAATGATAGGTGGAGAGAGGGATGATATGAGGAGAGGAGGAGAGAGGAGGAGAGAGAGAAGAGAGGAGGAGAGAGGAGGAGAGAGAGAAGAGAGTGAAGAGAAGAGGAGAGAGAGAAAAGAGAGGGAAGAGATGATGAGAAAGTGAAGAGAGGAGGAGAGAGTGAAGAGAGGGAAGAGAAGAGGAGAGAGAGAAAAGAGAGGGAAGAGTAGAGGAGAGAGAGAAAAGAGAGGGAAGAGATGAGGAGAGAGGAGAGAGGGATGATATGAGGAGAGAGGAGAGAGGAGAGAGGAATGATAGGTGGAGAGAGGGATGATATGAGGAGAGGAGGAGAGAGGGAAGAGAGGAGGAGAGAGGGAAGAGAGATGAGAGAGAGAAGAGTGGAGATGAGAGAGGAGAGAGGGAAGAGAGGAGAGAGAGAGGGAAGAGGGGGAAGAGAGGAGAGAGGGACGAGAGGAGATGAGAGGGAAGAGATGAGAGGGAAGAGAGGGAAGAGAGGAGATGAGAGGGAAGAGAGGAGATGAGAGGGAAGAGATGAGAGGGAAGAGGAGATGAGAGGGAAGAGAGGAGGAGAGAGGAGGAGGAGAGAGAGAAAAGAGAGGGAAGAGAGGGAAGAGAGGAGGAGAAAGGGAAGAGAGGGAAGAGAGGAGGAGAGAGGGAAGAGAGGGAAGAGAGGAGGAGAGAGGGAAGAGAGATGAGAGAGAAGAGTGGAGATGAGAGAGGGAAGAGAGGAGAGAGAGAGGGAAGAGGGGGAAGAGAGGAAAGAGGGACGAGAGGAGATGAGAGGGGAGAGATGAGAGGGAAGAGAGGAGATGAGAGGGAAGAGAGGAGAGAGAGAGAGGGAAGAGAGGGAAGAGAGGAGAGAGGGACGAGAGGAGATGAGAGGGAAGAGATGAGAGGGAAGAGAGGAGATGAGAGGGAAGAGAGGAGAGAGAGAGAGGGAAGAGGGGGAAGAGAGGAGAGAGGGACGAGAGGAGATGAGAGGGAAGAGATGAGAGGGAAGAGAGGAGATGAGAGAGAAGAGGAGATGAGAGGGAAGAGAAGATGAGAGGGAAGAGAGGAGATGAGAGGGAAGAGAGGAGGAGAGAAGAGAGCGGGAAGAGTGGATGAGAGAGAAGAGAGGAGGAGAGAGGAGGAGAGCGGGAAGAGAGATGAGAGAGAGAAGAGAGGAGAAGAGAGGAGAGAGAGGAGAGAGAGAGGAGGAGAGAAGAGAGGAGGAGAGAGGAGGAGAGAGAGAAAAGAGAGGGAAGAGAGGGAAGAGAGGAGAGAGAGAGAGGGAAGAGGGGGTATAAGGAGAGAGGGATGATATGAGGAGGAGAGAGGGATGATATGAGGAGAGAGGGAAGAGAGGTGGAGAGAGGGATGATATGAGGAGAGAGGAGAGAGGAATGATAGGTGGAGAGAGGGATGATATGAGGAGAGGAGGAGAGAGGAGGAGAGAGAGAAGAGAGGAGGAGAGAGGAGGAGAGAGAGAAGAGAGTGAAGAGAAGAGGAGAGAGAGAAAAGAGAGGGAAGAGATGATGAGAAAGTGAAGAGAGGAGGAGAGAGTGAAGAGAGGGAAGAGAAGAGGAGAGAGAGAAAAGAGAGGGAAGAGTAGAGGAGAGAGAGAAAAGAGAGGGAAGAGATGAGAGAGAGGAGAGAGGGATGATATGAGGAGAGAGAGAGAGAGGAGAGAGGAATGATAGGTGGAGAGAGGGATGATATGAGGAGAGGAGGAGAGAGGAAGAGAGGAGGAGAGAGGAAGAGAGATGAGAGAGAGAAGAGTGGAGATGAGAGAGGAGAGAGGGAAGAGAGGAGAGAGAGAGGGAAGAGGGGGAAGAGAGGAGAGAGGGACGAGAGGAGATGAGAGGGAAGAGATGAGAGGGAAGAGAGGGAAGAGAGGAGATGAGAGGGAAGAGAGGAGATGAGAGGGAAGAGATGAGAGGGAAGAGAGGAGATGAGAGGGAAGAGAGGAGGAGAGAGGAGGAGAGAGAGAAAAGAGAGGGAAGAGAGGGAAGAGAGGAGGAGAAAGGGAAGAGAGGGAAGAGAGGAGGAGAGAGGGAAGAGAGGGAAGAGAGGAGGAGAGAGGGAAGAGAGATGAGAGAGAAGAGTGGAGATGAGAGAGGGAAGAGAGGAGAGAGAGAGGGAAGAGGGGGAAGAGAGGAAAGAGGGACGAGAGGAGATGAGAGGGGAGAGATGAGAGGGAAGAGAGGAGATGAGAGGGAAGAGAGGAGAGAGAGAGAGGGAAGAGAGGGAAGAGAGGAGAGAGGGAGAGGAGATGAGAGGAAGAGATGAGAGGGAAGAGAGGAGATGAGAGGGAAGAGAGAGAGAGAGAGAGAGGGAAGAGGGGGAAGAGAGGAGAGAGGGACGAGAGGAGATGAGAGGGAAGAGATGAGAGGGAAGAGAGGAGATGAGAGAGAAGAGGAGATGAGAGGGAAGAGAAGATGAGAGGGAAGAGAGGAGATGAGAGGGAAGAGAGGAGGAGAGAAGAGAGCGGGAAGAGTGGATGAGAGAGAAGAGAGGAGGAGAGAGGAGGAGAAAGGAAGAGAGATGAGAGAGAGAAGAGAGGAGAAGAGAGGAGAGAGAGGAGAGAGAGAGGAGGAGAGAAGAGAGGAGGAGAGAGGAGGAGAGAGAGAAAAGAGAGGAAGAGAGGGAAGAGAGGAGAGAGAGAGGGAAGAGGGGGTATAAGGAGAGAGGGATGATATGAGGAGAGAGGGATGATATGAGGAGAGAGGGAAGAGAGGTGGAGAGAGGGATGATATGAGGAGAGAGGAGAGAGGAATGATAGGTGGAGAGAGGGATGATATGAGGAGAGGAGGAGAGAGGAGGAGAGAGAGAAGAGAGGAGGAGAGAGGAGGAGAGAGAGAAGAGAGTGAAGAGAAGAGGAGAGAGAGAAAAGAGAGGGAAGAGATGATGAGAAAGTGAAGAGAGGAGGAGAGAGTGAAGAGAGGGAAGAGAAGAGGAGAGAGAGAAAAGAGAGGGAAGAGTAGAGGAGAGAGAGAAAAGAGAGGGAAGAGATGAGGAGAGAGGAGAGAGGGATGATATGAGGAGAGAGGAGAGAGGAGAGAGGAATGATAGGTGGAGAGAGGGATGATATGAGGAGAGGAGGAGAGAGGGAAGAGAGGAGGAGAGAGGGAAGAGAGATGAGAGAGAGAAGAGTGGAGATGAGAGAGGAGAGAGGGAAGAGAGGAGAGAGAGAGGGAAGAGGGGGAAGAGAGGAGAGAGGGACGAGAGGAGATGAGAGGGAAGAGATGAGAGGGAAGAGAGGGAAGAGAGGAGATGAGAGGGAAGAGAGGAGATGAGAGGGAAGAGATGAGAGGGAAGAGAGGAGATGAGAGGGAAGAGAGGAGGAGAGAGGAGGAGAGAGAGAAAAGAGAGGGAAGAGAGGGAAGAGAGGAGGAGAAAGGGAAGAGAGGGAAGAGAGGAGGAGAGAGGGAAGAGAGGGAAGAGAGGAGGAGAGAGGGAAGAGGAGAGAGGGAAGAGGAGAGAGGGAAGAGGAGAGAGGGAAGAGGAGAGAGGGAAGAGGAGAGAGGGAAGAGGAGAGAGGGAAGAGAGGGAAGAGAGGAGGAGAGCAGGAAGAGGGAAGAGAAGGGAGAGAGGAGGAGAGAGAGAAGAGAGGAGGAGAGAGGATGAGAGAGAAGAGAGGGGAGAGAAGAGGAGAGAGAGAAAAGAGAGGGAAGAGAGGAGGAGAGCAGGAAGAGGGAAGAGAAAGGAGAGAGGAGGAGAGAGAGAAGAGAGGAGGAGAGAGAAAAGAGAGGGAAGAGAGGGAAGAGAGAGGGAAGAGAGGGAAGAGAGGGAAGAGAGGGGGAGAGAGGGAAGAGGAGAGAGGGAAGAGAGGGAAGAGAAGGGAGAGAGGAGGAGAGAGAGAAGAGAGGAGGAGAGAGGAGGAGAGAGAGAAGAGAGTGAAGAGAAGATGAGAGAGAGAAAAGAGAGGGAAGAGATGAGGAGAAAGTGAAGAGAGGAGGAGAGAGTGAAGAGAGGGAAGAGAAGAGGAGAGAGAGAAAAGAGAGGGAAGAGTAGAGGAGAGAGAGAAAAGAGAGGGAAGAGATGAGGAGAGAGGAGAGAGGGATGATATGAGGAGAGAGGAGAGAGGAATGATAGGTGGAGAGAGGGATGATATGAGGAGAGGAGGAGAGAGGGAAGAGAGGAGGAGAGAGGGAAGAGAGATGAGAGAGAGAAGAGTGGAGATGAGAGAGGAGAGAGGGAAGAGAGGAGAGAGAGAGGGAAGAGGGGGAAGAGAGGAGAGAGGGACGAGAGGAGATGAGAGGGAAGAGATGAGAGGGAAGAGAGGGAAGAGAGGAGATGAGAGGGAAGAGAGGAGATGAGAGGGAAGAGAGGAGGAGAGAGAGAAGAGAGGAGGAGAGAGAGAAGAGAGGAGGAGAGAGGAGGAGAGAGAGAAAAGAGAGGGAAGAGAGGGAAGAGAGGAGGAGAAAGGGAAGAGAGGGAAGAGAGGGAAGAGAGGAGGAGAGAGGGAAGAGGAGAGAGGGAAGAGAGGGAAGAGAGGAGGAGAACAGGAAGAGGGAAGATAAGGGAGAGAGGAGGAGAGAGAGAAGAGAGGAGGAGAGAGGAGGAGAGAGAGAAGAGAGGGAAGAGAAGAGGAGAGAGAGAAAAGAGAGGGAAGAGATGAGGAGAAAGTGAAGAGAGGAGGGGAGAGTGAAGAGAGGGAAGAGAAGAGGAGAGAGAGAAAAGAGAGGGAAGAGTAGAGGAGAGAGAGAAAAGAGAGGGAAGAGAGGGAAGTGAGGGAAGAGAGGAGGAGAGAGGGAAGAGAGGGAAGAGAGGGAAGAGAGGAGGAGAGAGGGAAGAGAGGAGGAGAGAGGGAAGAGAGGAGGAGAGAGGGAAGAGGAGAGAGGGAAGAGAGGGAAGAGAAGGGAGAGAGGAGGAGAGAGAGAAGAGAGGAGGAGAGAGAGAAGAGAGGGAAGAGAAGAGGAGAGAGAGAAAAGAGAGGGAAGAGATGAGGAGAAAGTGAAGAGAGGAGGGGAGAGTGAAGAGAGGGAAGAGAAGAGGAGAGAGAGAAAAGAGAGGGAAGAGTAGAGGAGAGAGAGAAAAGAGAGGGAAGAGAGGGAAGTGAGGGAAGAGAGGAGAGAGGGAAGAGAGAGGGAAGAGAGGGAAGAGAGGAGGAGAGCGGGAAGAGGGAAGAGAAGGGAGAGAGAGACAAGAGAGGGAAGAGATGAGGAGAGAGAGAAGAGAGGAGGAGAGAGAGAAGAGAGGAGGAGAGAGAGAAGAGAGAGGGAAGTGAGAGGTAAGAGTGGAGGAGAGAGAGAAAAGAGAGGGAAGAGATGAGGAGAAAGTGAAGAGAGGAGGGGAGAGTGAAGAGAGGGAAGAGAGGAGGAGAACAGGAAGAGGGAAGATAAGGGAGAGAGGAGGAGAGAGAGAAGAGAGGAGGAGAGAGGAGGAGAGAGAGAAGAGAGGGAAGAGAAGAGGAGAGAGAGAAAAGAGAGGGAAGAGATGAGGAGAAAGTGAAGAGAGGAGGGGAGAGTGAAGAGAGGGAAGAGAAGAGGAGAGAGAGAAAAGAGAGGGAAGAGTAGAGGAGAGAGAGAAAAGAGAGGGAAGAGAGGGAAGTGAGGGAAGAGAGGAGGAGAGAGGGAAGAGAGGGAAGAGAGGGAAGAGAGGAGGAGAGAGGGAAGAGAGGATGAGAGAGGGAAGAGAGGAGGAGAGAGGGAAGAGGAGAGAGGGAAGAGAGGGAAGAGAAGGGAGAGAGGAGAGAGAGAGAAGAGAGGAGGAGAGAGAGAAGAGAGGGAAGAGAAGAGGAGAGAGAGAAAAGAGAGGGAAGAGATGAGGAGAAAGTGAAGAGAGGAGGGGAGAGTGAAGAGAGGGAAGAGAAGAGGAGAGAGAGAAAAGAGAGGGAAGAGTAGAGGAGAGAGAGAAAAGAGAGGGAAGAGAGGGAAGTGAGGGAAGAGAGGAGAGAGGGAAGAGAGAGGGAAGAGAGGGAAGAGAGGAGGAGAGCGGGAAGAGGGAAGAGAAGGGAGAGAGAGACAAGAGAGGGAAGAGATGAGGAGAGAGAGAAGAGAGGAGGAGAGAGAGAAGAGAGGAGGATAGAGAGAAGAGAGAGGGAAGTGAGAGGTAAGAGTGGAGGAGAGAGAGAAGAGAGGAGAGAGAGAAGAGAGGGAAGAGAAGAGGAGAGAGAGAAAAGAGAGGGAAGAGAAGAGGAGAGAGAGAGAAAACAGAGGGAAGAGATGAGGAGAGAGAGAAGAGAGGAGGAGAGAGAGAAGAGAGGAGGAGAGAGAGAAGAGAGACGGAAGTGAGAAGTAAGAGGGAAGAGAGGAGGAGAGAGGGAAGAGAGGAGGAGAGAGAGAAGAGAGGAGGAGAGAGAGAAGGGAGAGGGAAGTGAGAGGTAAGAGAGGGAAGAGAGGAGGAGAGAGGGAAGAGAGGAGGAGAGAGAAACACCCACAAACCAACAGTGAAACCAGGCTACCTAAGTATGATTCCCAAAGAAAACAAACGCCCACATACCAACAGTGAAACCAGGCTACCTAAGTATGATTCCCAAAGAAAACAAACACCCACATACCAACAGTGAAACCAGGCTACCTAAGTATGATTCCCAAAGAAAACAAACACCCACATACCAACAGTGAAACCAGGCTACCTAAGTATGATTCCCAAAGAAAACAAACACCCACATACCAACAGTGAAACCAGGCTACCTAAGTATGATTCCCAAAGAAAACAAACACCCACATACCAACAGTGAAACCAGGCTACCTAAGTATGATTCCCAAAGAAAACAAACACCCACATACCAACAGTGAAACCAGGCTACCTAAGTATGATTCCCAAAGAAAACAAACACCCACATACCAACAGTGAAACCAGGCTACCTAAGTATGATTCCCAAAGAAAACAAACACCCACATACCAACAGTGAAACCAGGCTACCTAAGTATGATTCCCAAAGAAAACAAACACCCACATACCAACAGTGAAACCAGGCTACCTAAGTATGATTCCCAAAGGTGTGGACTCCGGCCGCCTAACCTAAACCTATAGGGGAGGGTCTGGGTGGGTGTCTGTCCGCGGTGGCGGCTCTGGCGCGGGACATGGACCCCACTTCACCATAGTCCTTCTCGGCCTCTCTACCCGCCTCCATGGCCTCTTTAACGCGGGACCCTCGCCGCCGACCTCGGACTGGGGACCCAAGCCACGGGTCCCGAATGGACTGGAGACTCCGGCAGCCCCCCTTTATTTATGTAATACTACCCCCCTTTCAGTCTATGTACTCAACATATATAATATTATTTATGTAATACTACCCCCCTTTCAGTCTATGTACTCAACATATATAATATTATTTATGTAATACTACCCCCCTTTGACCCACAATCAGCTGAACACAAGTATAGAGCAGAACAGTATCATCCTCCTGGAGGAAGGAGGAGACACCAGGGCTTGTCCTCCTGTCTTGTCCCAGCAGGAAGTCAGTCTACTGATGGACGGATGGTCAAGCCCTGTCCTGAGGGACACTGAGGGGGAGGGAGGGGGGAGGCATGTCCATTTGTCACCCTGTTTTTGTCCATCCCCCACGTTGGTGACCAGCTAGGTAATTACCCACCTTGTGATGGAGGTGAGAGAAGGAGGTAGAGAAGAGAGAAGAGAAGATAGAGAGGAGGGAAGAGGGGATAGAGATAATAGGGGAGGTAGAGAAGAGAGAATAGAAGATATAGAGGAGGGAAGAGGGGATAGAGATAATAGGGGAGGTAGGGAAGAGAGAGGAGAAGATAGAGAGGAGGGAAGAGGGGATAGAGATATTAGGGGAGGTAGGGAAGAGGGAAGAGGGGATAGAGATAATAGGGGAGGTAGGGAAGAGAGAGGAGAAGATAGAGAGGAGGGAAGAGGGGATAGAGATATTAGGAGAGGTAGGGAAGAGAGAGGAGAAGATAGAGAGGAGGGAAGAGGGGATAGAGATATTAGGGGAGGTAGGGAAGAGGGAAGAGGGGATAGAGATAATAGGGGAGGTAGGGAAGAGAGAGGAGAAGATAGAGAGGAGGGAAGATGGGATAGAGATATTAGGAGAGGTAGGGAAGAGAGAGGAGAAGATAGAGAGGAGGGAAGAGGGGATAGAGATATTAGGGGAGGTAGGGAAGAGGGAGGAGGGGATAGAGATAATAGGGGAGGTAGGGAGGAGGGAGGAGGGGATAGAGATAATAGGGGAGGTAGGGAGGAGGGAAGAGGGGATAGAGATAATAGGGGAGGTAGGGAGGAGAGAGGAGGGGATAGAGATAATAGGGGAGGTAGGGAGGAGGGAGGAGGGGATAGAGATAATAGGGGAGGTAGGGAGGAGGGAGGAGGGGATAGAGATAATAAGGGAGGTAGGGAAGAGAGAGGAGGGGATAGAGATAATAGGGGAGGTAGGGAAGAGGGGATAGAGATATTAGGGGAGGTAGGGAGGAGGGAGGAGGGGATAGAGATATTAGGGGAGGTAGGGAGGAGGGGATAGAGATATTAGGGGAGGTAGGGAGGAGGGAGGAGGGGATAGAGATAATAGGGGAGGTAGGGAAGAGGGGATAGAGATAATAGGGGAGGTAGGGAGGAGGGAAGAGGGGATAGAGATAATAGGGGAGGTTGGGAGGAGGGAGGAGGGGATAGAGATAATAGGGGAGGTAGGGAAGAGGGGATAGAGATATTAGGGGAGGTAGGGAAGAGGGGATAGAGATATTAGGGGAGGTAGGGAAGAGGGGATAGAGATATTAGGGGAGGTAGGGAAGAGGGGATAGAGATATTAGGGAGGTAGGGAAGAGGGGATAGAGATATTAGGGGAGGTAGGGAGGAGGGAGGAGGGGATAGAGATAATAGGGGAGGTAGGGAAGAGGGGATAGAGATAATAGGGGAAGAGGGGATAGAGATAATAGGGGAGGTAGGGAGGAGGGAGGAGGGGATAGAGATAATAGGGGAGGTAGGGAAGAGGGGATAGAGATAATAGGGGAGGTAGGGAGGAGGGAGGAGGGGATAGAGATATTAGGGGAGATAGGGAAGAGGGGATAGAGATAATAGGGGAGGTAGGGAGGAGGGAGGAGGGGATAGAGATAATAGGGGAGGTAGGGAGGAGGGAGGAGGGATAGAGATAATAGGGGAGGTAGGGAGGAGGGAGGAGGGGATAGAGATAATAGGGGAGGTAGGGAAGTGAGAGGAGGGGAGGGGAGCAGAGGCAGAAGGGAGACGGAAAAACTGGTTGGCCTCTAGATTACAGAGAGCTGGTAGTCCCATCCACTAAACTACCAGGTGTGAAACAGGGAAGAGACTATGCTAATTTGGTATGCTAATTTGGTATAGAGCAAACCTAAACCACTGTATTAAATTAGTCAAAACAGGAACATTTTAAATCTGGCTAGAAACTAATAATGAAATGATCTCAACAGAGAAGAATGTCCTCATGTGTGCTACCTATATCCCCCCAAAATAATCCCCGTGCTTTAATGATGACAGCTTCTCCATCCTAGAGGGGGAGATCAACAATTTCCAGTCTCAGGGATGTGTGCTAGTCTGTGGCGGCCTAAATGTCAGAACTCGACAAGAACCTGACACCCTCAGAACACAGGGGGACAAACACCTACCTGGAGGTGACCATATTCCCTCCCCCATATGCCTCCCTAGACACAACTACGACAACATAACCAACAAAAATGGGTCACAACTCCTGCAGGCCTGTCAGACGCTGGGTATGTACATAGTCAGTGGTTGGCGTCGGGGAGACTCCTAAAGGTAGGTACATCTATATCTCTTAGCAGTAGTACCGTAGACCACTGACCTCAACCCAAAGTCTCTTAGAGCGTTCACAGTCAGTCCACTGAGACCCCTATCAGATCACAGCAAAATCACACTCCGCTTGAACAGAGCTGTGCTCAAATCATGATGCATCAAAGCCAAAGTAACTAAATAATATTAAGACATGCTATAGATAGAAGGAAAATAGTGTGGAAACCTTCCAAAAAACAATTAGGCAACAACAAATTCAATCCCTTCTAGACAATTTCCTGGACAGAATGTTTTACTGTAATAGTGAAGGTGTAAACTTTACAGTAGAAAACCTAAACAGTACATTTGACCTCTCAGCTTCCCTATCAAAGCAAAAAATGTAAAGCAGACAACCTAAGAAAATGAACAACAATGACAAATGGTTTGATGAAGAATGCAAAAACCTAAGAAAGACATTTAGAAACCTATCCAACCAAAAACATAGAGACCCCGAAAACCAACGCCTTCGCTACGGTGAATCACTAAAACAATACAGCAATACACTGAGGGAAAATAAGGAACGGCACGTCAAAAATCAGCTCAATGTAATTGAAGAATCCATAGACTCTAACCACTTCTGGGAAAATTGGAAAACTCGAAACAAACAACAACACAAAGAATTATCTATCCAAAATGGATAGATGTATGGGTAAACCACTTCTCTAATCTGTGTGGCTCTATAACAATGAAAATATAGCAAAAACATATACATGATCAAATACAAATCTTAGAATCCACTATTAAAGACTTCCAGAACCCACTGGATTCTCCAATTCCATTGAAGGAACTTCAGGACAAATAGAAACCCTCCAACCCAAAAAGGCCAGTGTGACTGATGGTATCCTCAATGAAATGATCAAATATACAGACCACACAATTCCAACTCTATAGATTCATACATTTCCTCAGCGAAAACAATGTCCTGAGCAAATGTCAAATTGGCTTTTTATCAAATTACCATACGACAGACCACATATTCACCCTAATTGACAAACAAACCAAAACAAAGGCAAAGTCTTCTTATGCTTTGCTGATTTAAAAAAGGCTTTCGACTCAAATTGGCACGAGTGTCTGCTATACAAACTGATGGAAAGTGGTGTTTGTTAACACAAAAATATAAAATCCATGTTCACAAACAACAAGCGTCCCGTTAAAATGGCCAAAAAACAGACACATTTCTTCCACAGGGCCGTGGGGTGAGACAGGGATGCAGCTTAAGCCCCACCCTCTTCAACATATATATCAACGAAATGGAGAGGGCACTAGAACAGTCTGCAGCACCCGGACTCACCCTACTAGAATCTGAAGTCAAATGTCTACTGTTTGCTGATGATCTGATGCTTCCCCAACCAATGAGGGCCTACAGCAGCACCTAGATCTTCTGCACAGATTCTGTCAAAATAATGGTGTTCCAAAAAAGGTCCAGTGAATACAAATTCTATCCAGACACCGTTGCCATAGAAACACAAAAAACTAGACATACCTTGGCCTAACATCAGCGCCACAGGTAACTTCCACAAAGCTGTGAATGATCTGAGAGACAAGGCAAGAAGGGCCTTCTGTGAAATCAAAAGGAAAATAACATTCAACATACCAATTAGGATCTGGCTGAAAATACTTGAATCAGTTATATAACCCATTGCCCTTTATGGTTGTGAGGTCTGGGGTCCGCTCACCAACCAAGAATTCACTAAATGGGACAAACACCCAATTGAGACTCTGCATGCAGAATTCTGCTAAAATATCCTCAGTGTACAATGTAAAACACCAAATAATGCATGCAGAGCAGAATTAGGCTAAACACCATTTTAAAAATATATATATTTTTAATGGCTATATACGTAAAAAACAAATCGAGGTGAGGGCGATGTAAATGCATTGGGTGGTTGATAGATTCTGTTCTTTGGGTGGCTGTTCTCTGTATGCTCTTTTCGAAAGATGGGTCCCGGTCTCAACCCAACTCGACATGAGGAGGTGTTTTAGCTGGTGGAATAGTGGGGACCAATTGGAGGTTTACTTAGTAGCAATCCAAATATGGTACAGCTATATAGACACCCAATCTTTATGCTACTTTTTAATGGTACATTTACAAACATATATTATGATAAATATAATTGAAAGTTGTGTCTCATTATGATAGGTGGTGAAATAAGTATAGCCAGTTATAATTGTAATGGCCTAGCAGATAATAAGAAAAGAAGATCAGTATTTATCTGGCTAAAAGAGAAGGAATTTTATATGTATTGTTTACAGGAAACTCATTCAACAATTTTACATGAAGTTTTGTGTAAAAGGGACTGAGGGGATGAAATATATTTCTCCCATCGGCAAAGAAATTTAAAAGGGGTGATGATTCTGCTAAAAATCGCGCAACATTTCAGCGCCCTGCTACTCAGGCCAGGAATATAGTATATGCATATGATTAGTATGTGTGGATAGAAAACACTCAGACGTTTCTAAAACTGGTTAAATCACGGCTGTGACTATAACAGAACGTGCGTTTCATCGAATAGTGCAGGAAAATCTGATCACTGAAAATGGAAATAAATATCCTTGCGCTACTTCCAGGAATTGTTCAAAGTGAACCGAATTAAATGAGGCCGAGGTTGCAGTGCCTACAGCTTCCACACGATGTCTAGAGTCTTGTCATTTGCTTCGGCTTTGATTCTTGGTCAAACCGAATCAAGGGAACTGATTCCCTCCGGTCTCCGACCGGTCGAGCTCTCTCCAGACATTTTTTCGAGACGGATACCTATAGAATTGACATCGCCTCCTGATGAATTTTATCGCTTATTAACGTGTACTAATACCTAAAGTTGCATTACAAAAGTATTTCGAAGTGTTTTGTGAAAGTTTATCGTCAACTTTTTGAATTTAAAAAAATGACGTTACGTTATGAAACGCTATTTTTTTCCCGTTTATCACACAGTCTTCATAGATCGATATCTAGGCTATATATGGACCGATTTAATAAAAAAAAATACCCAATAGTGATTATGGGACATCTAGGAGTGCCAACAAAGAAGATGGTCAAAGGTAATGAATGTTTTATATTTTATTGTGCGGTTTGTGTAGCGCCGAATATGCTAATTATTTTGTTTACGTCCCCTGCGGGTCTTTTGGGGTGTTACATGCTATCAGATAATAGCTTCTCATGCTTTCGCCGAAAAGCATTTAAAAAATCTGACTTGTTGCCTGGATTCACAACGAGTGTAGCTTTAATTCAATACCCTGCATGTGTATTTTAATGAACGTTTGAGTTTTAACTAATACTATTAGCATTTAGCGTAGCGCATTTGCATTTCCAGAGCTCTAGATGGGACGCCTGCGTGCCAGGTAGGAGCAAGAGGTTAAGCATGTTATTGGACCATAGCCATCCAAGCTTCTTTGAAAATATATACAGTGGGGCAAAAAAGTATTTAGTCAGCCACCAATTGTGCAAGTTCTCCCATTTAAAAAGATGAGAGGCCTGTAATTTCCATCATAGGTACACTTCAACTATGACAGAAAAAATGAGAAAAAAAATAAAGAAAATCACATCGTAGGATTTTTTATTTTTTATGCATTTATTTGCAAATTATGGTGGGAAATAAGTATTAAATAAATACACTGACCTAGTGAGATATACATGGCGGAAGCTTAATCAAGCTAGTCATCTAGAGAACTGTCTTATGTCATTCCATCTGGCACCAAACATTTAAAAGGTGTTGATAGGGGACAGAATGCGGTCAGACCATCACATAATTGGCATATATATTACAGAATTTCCATGTGGGTGAGGATATTGGAAATTGAATCAAAGCCTGCTGGATGATAACTTGTTTTTAAACAGGACAGAATAATTTATAAGTGTCTTTTTCCAACTTAACATAGGTACAGCAGATTACCTTATTGTATGGCACACTTTTAAATGTGCTTTTGAGGCCATGTAATTCAGTTCTCATCTCTAAAACAAAAGACATTTAGGTCAAAAGAGTCCATATTAACAAAGGAAATTGAAGGATTAACATAACAGATAGATGGCAATAAAAACTGTACCATAGAGACTCAGAGTAAGTTAGAGGAAAAGCAAAAATAAATGGAGGAACTTATTCAAGAAAGACCCAGTGTAATATATTATAAAATAAAGTGAAGTGGATGGAATGTGGGGAAAACACACCAAATACTTTTTAAATCTTCAACACAGAATGCTACCAATGTATTTTATTGAAACTTGTTACAAATGATGGAGTCACGCATGATTCACCTAATGATATTTTGAAAGAGGGAGTAAAGTACTTTAAGAATATATTTTTGTTTCAGTCTCCCCCATCTCAACTAACTGAATCTAATTGTATGATTTTTTTCCTATTAATAATGTAAAATTAAACATCAGTACAGAAAGACTCATGTGAATTACAGAGGAGGAACTGCTTGGTGCAGTTAAAGCCTTTAAGGCTGTGAAAACTCCAGGGATGGATGGCATACCAGTGGAAGTATACAGGGCTGGATGGCATACCAGTGGAAGTATACAGGGCTGGAGGGCATACCAGTGGAAGTATACAGGGCTGGATGGCATACCAGTGGAAGGATACAGGGCTGGATGGCATACCAGTGGAAGTATACAGGGCTGGATGGCATACCAGTGGAAGTATACAGGGCTGGATGGCATACCAGTGGAAGTATACAGGGCTGGAGGGCATACCAGTGGAAGTATACAGGGCTGGAGGGCATACCAGTGGAAGTATACAAGGCTGGATGGCATACCAGTGGAAGTATACAGGGCTGGAGGGCATACCAGTGGAGGTATACAGGGCTGGATGGCATACCAGTGGAAGTATACAGGGCTGGAGGGCATACCAGTGGAAGTATACAGGGCTGGATGGCATACCAGTGGAAGTATACAGGGCTGGATGGCATACCAGTGGAAGTATACAGGGCTGGAGGGCATACCAGTGGAAGTATACAGGGCTGGATGGTATAGCAGTGGAAGTATATAGGGCTGGATGGCATACCAGTGGAAGTATACAGGGCTGGATGGCATACCAGTGGAAGTATACAGGGCTGGATGGCATACCAGTGGAAGTATACAGGGCTGGATGGCATACCAGTGGAAGTATACAGGGCTGGATGGCATACCAGTGGAAGTATACAGGGCTGGATGGCATACCAGTGGAAGTATACAGGGCTGGATGGCATACCAGTGGAGGTATACAGGGCTGGATGGCATACCAGTGGAGGTATACAGGGCTGGATGGCATACCAGTGGAGGTATACAGGGCTGGATGGCATACCAGTGGAAGTATACAGGGCTGGATGGCATACCAGTGGAAGTATACAGGGCTGGATGGCATACCAGTGGAAGTATACAGGGCTGGATGGCATACCAGTGGAAGTATACAGGGCTGGATGGCATACCAGTGGAGGTATACAGGGATGGCATACCAGTGGAGGTATACAGGGCTGGATGGCATACCAGTGGAGGTATACAGGGCTGGATGGCATACCAGTGGAAGTATACAGGGCTGGATGGCATACCAGTGGAAGTATACAGGGCTGGATGGCATACCAGTGGAGGTATACAGGGCTGGATGGCATACCAGTGGAAGTATACAGGGCTGGATGGCATACCAGTGGAAGTATACAGGGCTGGATGGCATACCAGTGGAAGTATACAGGGCTGGATGGCATACCAGTGGAAGTATACAGGGCTGGATGGCATACCAGTGGAAGTATACAGGGCTGGATGGCATACCAGTGGAGGTATACAGGGCTGGATGGCATACCAGTGGAAGTATACAGGGCTGGATGGCATACCAGTGGAAGTATACAGGGCTGGATGGCATACCAGTGGAAGTATACAGGGCTGGATGGCATACCAGTGGAAGTATACAGGGCTGGATGGCATACCAGTGGAAGTATACAGGGCTGGATGGCATACCAGTGGAGGTATACAGGGCTGGATGGCATACCAGTGGAAGTATACAGGGCTGGATGGCATACCAGTGGAAGTATACAGGGCTGGAGGGCATACCAGTGGAAGTATACAGGGCTGGATGGCATACCAGTGGAAGTATACAGGGCTGGAGGGCATACCAGTGGAAGTATACAGGGCTGGATGGCATACCAGTGGAAGTATACAGGGCTGGATGGCATACCAGTGGAAGTATACAGGGCTGGATGGCATACCAGTGGAAGTATACAGGGCTGGATGGCATACCAGTGGAAGTATACAGGGCTGGATGGCATACCAGTGGAAGTATACAAGGCTGGATGGCATACCAGTGGAAGTATACAGGGCTGGAGGGCATACCAGTGGAAGTATACAGGGCTGGATGGCATACCAGTGGAAGTATACAGGGCTGGATGGCATACCAGTGGAAGTATACAGGGCTGGATGGTATAGCAGTGGAAGTATATAGGGCTGGATGGCATACCAGTGGAAGTATACAGGGCTGGAGGGCATACCAGTGGAAGTATACAGGGCTGGATGGCATACCAGTGGAAGTATACAGGGCTGGATGGCATACCAGTGGAAGTATACAGGGCTGGAGGGCATACCAGTGGAAGTATACAGGGCTGGATGGTATACCAGTGGAAGTATACAAGGCTGGATGGCATACCAGTGGAAGTATACAGGGCTGGAGGGCATACCAGTGGAAGTATACAGGGCTGGAGGGCATACCAGTGGAAGTATACAGGGCTGGAGGGCATACCAGTGGAAGTATACAGGGCTGGAGGGCATACCAGTGGAAGTATACAGGGCTGGATGGTATAGCAGTGGAAGTATACAGGGCTGGATGGCATACCAGTGGAAGTATACAGGGCTGGATGGCATACCAGTGGAAGTATACAGGGCTGGATGGCATACCAGTGGAAGTATACAGGGCTGGATGGCATACCAGTGGAAGTATACAGGGCTGGAGGGCATACCAGTGGAAGTATACAGGGCTGGATGGCATACCAGTGGAAGTATACAGGGCTGGATGGCATACCAGTGGAAGTATACAGGGCTGGATGGCATACCAGTGGAAGTATACAGGGCTGGATGGCATACCAGTGGAAGTATACAGGGCTGGATGGCATACCAGTGGAAGTATACAGGGCTGGATGGCATACCAGTGGAAGTATACAGGGCTGGATGGCATACCAGTGGAGGTATACAGGGCTGGATGGCATACCAGTGGAGGTATACAGGGCTGGATGGCATACCAGTGGAGGTATACAGGGCTGGATGGCATACCAGTGGAAGTATACAGGGCTGGATGGCATACCAGTGGAAGTATACAGGGCTGGATGGCATACCAGTGGAGGTATACAGGGCTGGATGGCATACCAGTGGAAGTATACAGGGCTGGATGGCATACCAGTGGAGGTATACAGGGATGGCATACCAGTGGAGGTATACAGGGCTGGATGGCATACCAGTGGAGGTATACAGGGCTGGATGGCATACCAGTGGAAGTATACAGGGCTGGATGGCATACCAGTGGAAGTATACAGGGCTGGATGGCATACCAGTGGAGGTATACAGGGATGGCATACCAGTGGAGGTATACAGGGCTGGATGGCATACCAGTGGAGGTATACAGGGCTGGATGGCATACCAGTGGAAGTATACAGGGCTGGATGGCATACCAGTGGAAGTATACAGGGCTGGATGGCATACCAGTGGAAGTATACAGGGCTGGATGGCATACCAGTGGAAGTATACAGGGCTGGATGGCATACCAGTGGAAGTATACAGGGCTGGATGGCATACCAGTGGAAGTATACAGGGCTGGATGGCATACCAGTGGAAGTATACAGGGCTGGAGGGCATACCAGTGGAAGTATACAAAACTTTTTGTTGATATACTCAGAGGACCATTATTAGCATGTTTTAACCACTCCTATATAAATGGTAGATTATCAGACACGCTACAAGAAGGTCTGATTTCATTCTTACTGAAACAGGATCCAAGTGGTAAATATAAAGATCCAGTCCATTAATAGATTGGAGGCCTCTTACACGCTCTGCATCTGTCCTCGTGCTCCTAGACCTTAGTGCTGCTTTTGATACCATCGATCACCACATTCTTTTGGAGAGATTGGAAACCCAAATTGGTCTACACGGACAAGTTCTGGCCTGGTTTAGATCTTATCTGTCGGAAAGATATCAGTTTGTCTCTGTGAATGGTTTGTCCTCTGACAAATCAACTGTACATTTCGGTGTTCCTCAAGGTTCTGTTTTAGGACCACTATTGTTTTCACTATATATTTTACCTCTTGGGGATGTTATTCGAAAACATAATGTAAACTTTCACTGCTATGCGGATGACACACAGCTGTACATTTCAATGAAACATGGTGAAGCCCCAAAATTGCCCTCGCTAGAAGCATGTGTTTCAGACATAAGGAAGTGGATGGCTGCAAACTTTCTACTATTAAACTCGGACAAAACAGAGATGCTTGTTCTAGGTCCCAAGAAACAAAGAGATCTTCTGTTGAATCTGACAATTAATCTTAATGGTTGTACAGTCGTCTCAAATAAAACTGTGAAGGACCTCGGCGTTACTCTGGACCCTGATCTCTCTTTTGAAGAACATATCAAGACCATTTCGAGGACAGCTTTTTCCATCTACGTAACATTGCAAAAATCAGAAACTTTCTGTCCAAAAATGATGCAGAAAAATTAATCCATGCTTTTGTCACTTCTAGGTTAGACTACTGCAATGCTCTATTTTCCGGCTACCCGGATAAAGCACTAAATAAACTTCAGTTAGTGCTAAATACGGCTGCTAGAATCCTGACTAGAACCAAAAAATTTGATCATATTACTCCAGTGCTAGCCTCTCTACACTGGCTTCCTGTCAAAGCAAGGGCTGATTTCAAGGTTTTACTGCTAACCTACACAGCATTACATGGGCTTGCTCCTACCTACCTCTCTGATTTGGTCCTGCCGTACATACCTACACGTACGCTACGGTCACAAGACGCAGGCCTCCTAATTGTCCCTAGAATTTCTAAGCAAACAGCTGGAGGCAGGGCTTTCTCCTATAGAGCTCCATTTTTATGGAACGGTCTGCCTACCCATGTCAGAGACGCAAACTCGGTCTCAACCTTTAAGTCTTTACTGAAGACTCATCTCTTCAGTGGGTCATATGATTGAGTGTAGTCTGGCCCAGGAGTGGGAAGGTGAACGGAAAGGCTCTGGAGCAACGAACCGCCCTTGCTGTCTCTGCCTGGCTGGTTCCCCTCTTTCCACTGGGATTCTCTGCCTCTAACCCTGTTACGGGGCTGAGTCACTGGCTTGCTGGGGCTCTCTCGTGCCGTCCCTGGGGGGGGGGGTGCGTCACCTGGGTGGGTTGATTCACTGTTGTGGTCGGCCTGTCTGGGTTGCCCCCCCCCTCCCCCCCCCTATGGGTTGTACAGTGGCGGAGATCTTTGTGTGCTATACTCGACCTTGTCTCAGGATGGTAAGTTGGTGGTTGAAAATATCCCTCTAGTGGTGTGGGGGATGTGCTTTGGCAAAGTGGGTGGGGTTATATCCTTCCTGTTTGGCCCTGTCCGGGGGTGTCCTCGGATGGGGCCACAGTGTCTCCTGACCCCTCCTGTCTCAGCCTCCAGTATTTATGCTGCAGTAGTTTGTGTCGGGGGGCTAGGGTCAGTTTGTTATATCTGGAGTACTTCTCCTGTCCTATTCGGTGTCCTGTGTGAATCTAAGTGTGTGTTCTCTAATTCTCTCCTTCTCTCTTTCTTTCTCTCTCTCGGAGGACCTGAGCCCTAGGACCATGTCCCAGGACTACCTGACATGAGGACTCCTTGCTGTCCCCAGTCCACCTGGCCATGCTCCTGCTCCAGTTTCAACTGACCTGAGCCCTAGGACCGTGCCCCAGGACTACCTGACATGAAGGCTCCTTGCTGTCCCCAGTCCACCTGACTGTGCTGCTGCTCCAGTTTCAACTGTTCTGCCTTATTATTATTCGACCATGCTGGTCATTTATGAACATTTGAACATCTTGGTCATGTTCTGTTATAATCTCTACCCGGCACAGCCAGAAGAGGACTGGCCACCCCACATAGCCCGGTTCCTCTCTAGGTTTCTTCCTAGGTTTTGGCCTTTCTAGGGAGTTTTTCCTAGCCACCGTGCTTTTACACCTGCATTGTTTGCTGTTTGGGGTTTTAGGCTGGGTTTCTGTACAGCACTTTGAGATATCAGCTGATGTACGAAGGGCTATATAAATAAATTTGATTTGATTTGATTTGATTTACACTTCAGTGTTGTGATGCAAAAATTCTAGCTAAATGCTTGGCGCATACAATTAAAAAGGTTTTGTCAGATATTATGAATCCTAATCAGACAGGTTTTATACATGGACGATACATTGGAGATAATATATGATACGTACTGGAAACAATAGAATACTATGAAATATTGAGGACACCAGGCCTGGTTTTCATGCAGTTGAAGTCGAAAGTTTACATACACCTTAGCCAAATACATTTAAACTAGGTTTTTCACAATTCTTGACATTTAATCATAGTAAAAATTCCCTGTCTTAGGTCAGATAGGATCACCACTTTATTTTAAGAAGGTGAAATGTCAGAATAATAGTAGAGAGAATTATTTATTTCAGCTTTTAATTCTTCATCACATTCCCAGTGGCTCAGAAGTTTACATACACTCAATTAGTATTTGGTAGCATTGCATTTAAATTGTTTAGCTTGGATCAAACATTTTGGGTAGCCTTCCACAAGCTTCCCACAATAAGATGGGTGAATTTTGGGCCCATTCCTCCTGACAGAGCTGGCGTAACTGAGTCAGGTTCTTCAGGTTCTTCAGTTGTGCCCACACATTTTCTATGGGATTGAGGTCAGGGCTTTGTGATGGCCACTCCAATATCTTGACTTTGTTGTCCTTAAGCCATTTTGCCACAACTTTGGAAGTATGCTTGGGGTCATTGTCCATTTGGAAGACCCATTTGCGACCAAGCTTTAATGTCCCGACGGACGTCTTCAGATGTTGCTTCAATATATCCACACTATTTTCTATCCTCATGATGCCATCTATTTTGTGAAGTGCACCAGTCCCTCCTGCAGCAAAGCACCCCCACAACATGGTGCTGCCACCTCCGTGCTTCACGGTTGGGATGGTGTTCTTCGGCTTGCAAGCCTCCCTCTTTTTCCTCCAAACATAACGATGGTCATTACGACCAAACAGTTCTATTTTTGTTTCCTCAGACCAGAGGACATTTCCCCAAAAAGTACGATGTTTGTCCCCATGTGCAGTTGCAAACCATAGTCTGGCTTTTTCATGGCGGTTTTAGATCAGTGGCTTCTTCCTTGCTGAGCGGCCTTTCAGGTTACGTCGATATAGGACTCGTTTTACTGTGGATATACAGTGGGGCGAACAAGTATTTGATACACTGCCGATTTTGCAGGTTTTCCTACTTAAAAAGCATATAGAGGTCTGTAATTTTTATCATAGGTACAATTCAACTGTGAGAGACGGAATCTAAAACAAAAATCCAGAAAATCACATTGTATGATTTTTAAGTAATTCATTCGCATTTTATTGCATGACATAAGAATTGAATCACCTACCAACCAGTAAGAATTCCGTCTCTCACAGACCTGTTAGTTTTTCTTTAAGAATCCCTCCTGTTCACCATTACCTGTATTAACTGCACCTCTTTGAACTCGTTACCTGTATAAAAGACACCTGTCGACACACTCAATCAAGCAGACTCCAACCTCTCAACAATGGCTAAGACCAGAGAGCAAATTGTAGACCTGCACAAGGCTGGGATGGGCTACAGGACAATAGGCAAGCAGCTTGGTGAGAAGGCAACAACTGTTGGCGCAATTATTAGAAAATGGAAGAAGTTCAAGATGACGGTCAATCACCCTCGGTCTGGGACTCCATGCAAGATCTCACCTCGTGAGGCATCAATGATCATGAGGAAGGTGAGGGATCAGCCCAGAACTACATTTCAGGACCTGGTCAATGACCTGAAGAGCGCATGGACCACAGTCTCAAAGAAAACCATTAGTAACACACTACGCCGTCATGGCTTAAAATCCTGCAGTGCACGCAAGGTCCCCCTGCTCAAGCCAGCGCACGTCCAGGCCTGTCTGAAGTTTGCCAATGACCATCTGGATGATCCAGGGGTGGAATGGGAGAAGGTCATGTGGTCTGATGAGACAAAAATTGAGCCCTTTGGTCTAAACTCCACTCGCCGTTTTTGGAGGAAGAAGAAGGATGAGTACAACCCCAAGAACACCATCCCAACCGTGAAGCATGGAGGAGGAAACATCATTCTTTGGGGATGCTTTTCTGCAAAGGGAACAGGACGACTGCACCGTATTGAGGAGAGGATGGATGGGGCCATGTATCGCAAGATCATGGCCAATAAGGGGCATATCAAGGTCCTGGAGTGGCCTAGCCAGTCTCCAGACCTGAACACAATAGAACATTTTTGGAGGGAGCTGAAGTGCATATTGCCCAGCGACAGCCCCGAAACCTGAAGAATCTGGAGAAGGTCTGTATGGAGGAGTGGGCCAAAATCCCTGCTGCAGTGTGTGCAAACCTGGTCAAGAACTACAGGAAACGTATGATCTCTGTAATTGCAAAAAAAGGTTTCTGCACCAAATATTAAGTTCTGCTTTTCTGATGTATCAAATACTTATGTCATGCAATAAAATGCAAATGAATTACTTAAAAATCATACAATGTGTTTTCTGGATTTTTGTTTTAGATTCCATCTCTCATAGTTGAAGTGTACCTATGATAAAAATTACAGACCTCTACATGCTTTGTAAGTAGGAAAACCTGCAAAATCGGCAGTGTATCAAATACTTGTTTTCCCTAATGTAGATACTTTTGTACCTGTTTCCTCCAGCATCTTCACAAGGTTCTTTCCTGTTGCTCTGGGATTGATTTGCACTTTTCGCACCAAAGTACGTTCATCTCTAGAAAACAGAGCGCGTTCCTGAGCGGTATGACGGCTGCGTGGTCCCATGGTGTTTACACTTGCGTACTATTGTTTGTACAGATGAATGTGGTACATTCAGGCGTTTGGAAATTGCTCCCAAGGATGAACCAGGTCTACAATTTTTTTCTGAGGTCTTGGCTGATTTCTTTTGATTTTCCCATGATGTCAAGCAGAGGCACTAAGTTTGAAGGTAGGCCTTGAAATACATCCACAGGTACACCTCCAATTGACTCAAATGATGTCAATTAGCCTATCAGAAATGTTCCAATCTGTTTAAAGGCACAGTCAACTTAGTGTATGTAAACCTCTGACCCAGTGGAATTGTGATACAGTGAAATAATCTGTCTGTAAACAATTGTTGCAAAAATTACTTGTGTCATGCACAAAGTAGATGTCCTAACCGATTTGCCAAAACTATAGTTTGTTAAAACCTCTTGAAACTAGGGGACACTATTTCTTATTTTTGGAAAAATAACATTCCCAAAGTAAACCGCCTATTTCTCAGGACCAGATGCCAGAATATGCATATAATTGACAGCTTAGGATAGAAAACACTCTGAAATTTCCAAAACTGTCAAAATATTGTCTGTGAGTATAACAGAACTGATATTGCAGGCGGAACCCTGAGGACAATCCAATAAGGAAGTGCCTCTTATTTTGAAACTGTTGTGTTCCTATGCACCCCTATTGGCCATTGAAAGGGATATCAACCAGATTCCTTTTTCTACGTATTCCCTAAGGTGCCTACAGCATTTTGACGTAGTTTCACGCCTTTATGTTGAAGAATGAGCGTAAACGACTACATTGCGTAAGTGGCCAGCTGAGGGCTCTCAGAGTGATTCTTGCGTAAAAGACAGAGGTAGTCATTTTTCCTCTCGCTCCTATTGAAAAGCCAATTGTCCCGGTTGATATATTATCGAATAGATATTTGAAAAACACCTTGAGGATTGATTCTAAAAAACATTTGCCATGTTTCTGTCGATATAATGGATATAATTAGGATTTTTTTTTGCCGTTGTCGTGACCGCTATTTCCGGTGGATCTCAACATAACGTGACCAACAAACGGAGGTATTTTGGGTATAAAAATAATCTTCATGGAACAAAAGGAACATTTGCTGTCTAACTGGGAGTCTCGTGAGTGAAAACATCCGAAGATCATCAAAGGTAAACGGTTAATTTGATTGCTTTTCTGATTTTCGTGACCAAGCTTCCTGCTGCTAGCTGGACATAATGCTATGCTAGGCTATCGATAAACTTACACAAACGCTTGTCTTGCTTTGGCTGTGAAGCATAATTTCAAAATCTGAGATGACAGGGTGATTAACAAAAGGCTAAGCTGTGTTTCACTATATTTCACTTGTGATTTCATGAATATGAATATATTCTAGTAATATATTTTAATCGTTGCGCTATGCTAATTCGTGTAGTTGATGACAATTCTCCTGGATCCGGGATGGGTAGTTCCTAGAGGTTTAACAAGAAATTTGTGGAGTGGTTGAAAAACAAGTTTTAATGACTGCAACCTAAGTGTATGTAAACTTCCAACTTTAACTTTATAAAGTGTAATATTGAGATGCAAACTCAAAATATTTTTTTAAGCCCATAACGATGTGTGTGAGGTGGATACATTTGTTTCAAAGTAGATTTGTTTAAGACTACCAAGAATCACCCTATGTGACACTGATTTAGCCCACTGCAGTACTACACTAGTTTCCATCTGAACCCAGCCAGTCTCACTGTCGCCTACAACTCAATCAAACCCAGGAGTTAGTGGCACAGATAGAACACGTACAGTAGCAAGCTAATGCTATTTTTACGTAGTGTTCCTTCAGCTTTGCTAGTCATTAGCTAAAGCCCCCCCCTCTCTCTCTGCTGCTGTCGTTTTCTAAGAAACGTGGGAAAGCAGCTTTGTTGCTATAATACGCCAAGCTGTGTGATGCTTGCCCCACTTTCCCTCTGCTTTCATTGTGTAAGCACACATACATAAAACATGATTTGCCCGCTTCAATTTCTGACTTTTATTCAAAGGGGATTTGGTGGCAGACAACACTAGAGCTAAACAGTGAGAGTGAGAGAGTGAGAGTGAGAGTGAGAGTGTGAGAGAGTGAGAGAGTGAGACTGTGAGTGTGAGTGTGAGAGAATAAAAATACAGGTGATGACCTCCAGATAATGTACACGACAAATAACTGTGACGATTAATGAACACCATTTATCGTCTAGTTAAGATGAAGTAAAAAGAGACTGTGTTTGTCTGTACTGCCCTGACGATAGATCTATACTGTTCATTAAACTCAGTGAATGGATCCCCTAAGGTCAGTGGACACTAGGATCCATCCTGGTTACTCTACATTAACCCTGGTGGAGTAGTACTTTGACAATCTAAAGACTACCTTCCTTCCTTCCTGTCCTTTATTTATTTCCCTTCCTTCCCTCCTTCCTTCCTTTCCTTTATTTATTTCCCTTCCTTCCCTCCTTCCTTCCTTTCCTTTATTTATTTCCCTTCCTTCCCTCCTTCCTTCCTTGACTTTGTTTCAGATCTATTGTCTACTACATTGTTTTCACCATTACAGTCATATATTATCATAACAGAGTTGTAGAGGGCATCAGGCTGGATCAAGCTTGCTGTGATATCAGTGGTTCTGAAGTGATAGTGTTGTACTACAACCCACCAGCAGAGGGTAGACTCAACTCAACTCAACTCAATTCAGTTCAAGGGGCTTTATTGGCATGGGAACATAAACTCAGCAAAAAAAAGATACAGGACCCTGTCTTTCAAAGATAATTTGTAAAAATTCAATTAACTTCACAGATCTTCATTGTAAAGGGTTTAAACACTGTGTCCCATGCTTGTTCAATGAAGCATAAACAATTCATGAACATGCACCTGTGGAATGGTCGTTAAGACAATAAACTCAAACTGTAGGCAATTAAGGTCACAGTTATGAAAACTTAGGACACTAAAGAGGCCTTTCCACTGACTTTGAAAAACACAAAAATAAATATGCCCATGGTCCTTGCTAATCAGCGTTAATGTGCCTTAGGCATGCTGCAAGGAGGCATGAGGACTGCAGATGTGGCCAGGGCAATACATTGCAATGTCCGTACTGTGAGACGCCAAAGACAGCACTACAGGGAGACAGGACACAGTGGCAGACCACGTGTAACAACACCTGCACAGGATCGGTACATCCGAACATCACACCTGCGGGACAAGTACAGGATGGCAACAACAACTGCCCAAGTTACACCAGGAACACAATCCCTACATCAGTGCGCAGACTGTCCGCCATAGGTTGAGAGAGGCTGGACTGAGGGTTTTGTAGGCCTGTTGTAAGGCAGGTCCTCACCAGACATCACAGGCAACAACGTCGCCTATGGGCACAAACCCACTGTCGCTGGACCAGACAGGACTGGCAAAAAGTGCTCTTCACTGACGAGTCGCGGTTTTGTCTCACCAGGGGTGATGGTCGGATTCGCGTTTATCGTCGGAGGAATGAGTGTTACTCTGAGGCCTGTACTCTGAAGCGGGATCGATTTGGAGGTGGAGGGTCCGTCATGGTCTGGGGCGGTGTGTCACAGCATCATCGGACTGAGCATGTTGTCATTGCAGGCAATCTCAACGCTGTGTGTTTCAGGGAAGACATCCTCCTCCCTCATGTGGTACCCTTCCTGCAGGCTCATCCTGACATGACCCTCCAGCATGGCAATGCCACCAGCCATATTGCTCATTCGGTGCATGATTTCCTGCAAGACAGGAATGTCAGTGTTCTGCCATGGCCAGTGAAAAGCCCAGATCTCAATCCCATGGAACACGTCTGGGAACTGTTGGATCGGAGGGTGAGGGCTAGGGCCATTCCCCACAGAAATGTCCGGGAACTTGCAGGTGCCTTGGTGGAAGAGTGGGGTAACATCTCACAGCAAGAACTGGAAAATCTGGAGCAGTCCATAAGGAGGAGATGCACTGCAGTACTTCAAGCAGCTGGTGGCCACACCAGATACTGACTGTTACTTCTGATTTTAACCCCCCCCTTTGTTCAGGGACACATTATTCCATTTATGTTAGTCACATATCTGTGGAACTTGTTCAGTTTATGTCTCAGTTGTTGAATCTTGTTATGTTCATACAAATATTTAGACATGTTAAGTTTGCTGAACATAAATGCAGTCAACAGTGAGAGAATGTTTCTTTTTTTGCTGAGTTTATGTTTACATTGCATGTGAAATTAATAAACAAAAGTGAAATAAACAATAAACAGTAAATATTACACTTACTCAAGTTTCAAAACAATAATAATATATGATATTTCAAATATCATATTATGTATTTATACAGTGTTGTAATGATGTGCAAATAGTTAAAGTACAAAAGGGAAAATAAATACACAAAAATATGGGTTGTATTTACAATGGTGTTTGTTCTTCACTGGTTGCCCTCTTCTTGTGGCAACAGGTCACAATTATTGCTGCTATGTTTGCACACTGGTATTTCACCCAGTAGATATGGGAATTTATCAAAGTTGGATTTGTTTTCAAATTCTTTCTGGGTCTGTGTAATCTGAGGGAAATATGTGTCTCTAATATGGTCATACGTTTGGTATGAGGTTAGGAGGTGTAGCTCAGTTTCGGCGACCTTTCTCAATAGCAAGGCTATGCTCACTGAGTCTGTACATAGTCAAAGCTTTCCTTAAGTTTTTGTCAGTCACAGTGGTCAGGTATTCTGCCACCATGTACTCTCTGTTTAGGGCCAAGTAGCATTCTAGTTTCCTCTGTTTTTTTTTGTAAATAGTTTCCAATGTGTCAAGTAATTATCTTTTTGTTTTCTCATGATTTGGTTGAGTTTAATTGTGTTGCTGTCCTGGGGACAGCTTGCTTAGGTTCATCTCTCTGTGGGTGATGGCTTTGTTATGGAAGGTTTGGGAATCGCCTCCTTTCATGTGGGTGTATAATTTAAAGGCTCTTTTCTAGATTTGGATAATTAGCGGGTATCGGGCTAATTCTGCTCTGCATGCATTATTTGGTGTTGTACACTAAGGATATTTTTGCAGAATTCTGCATGCAGAGTCTCAATTTGGTGTTTGTCCCATTTTGTGAATTCTTGGTTGGGGAGCGGACTCCAGACCTCACAACCATAAAGGGCAATGGGTTCTATAACTGATTCAAGTATTTTTAGCCAGATCCTAATTGGTATGTCGAATTTTATGTTCCTTTTGATGGCGTAGAAGGCCCTTCTTGCCTTGTCTCTCAGATCATTCAGAGCTTTCTGGAAGACTCCCAGACTCTGAACTCTATCAGATAAGTAGTTGGTGAACCAGACTCTGCCTAATGAAAAAACACACTCAAACACACGTTCCTCATAATCTAGAATCGTTCTACAGTGGAATGACATCTGATATTGTGATGAACGACTCAAATAGAACAAAGAAAAGTCTACTCCGGATAATAAATCAATCCCAAAATGACATTTCAACAACATTTGAAACACCATTTCAGTTGTGTTTCCAGGCCTTAGGCTTTCCACACACCATCAAAGCCTGGTAGCTGTTGATTTACTCATTAACGGTAACCTGGACATCATCCCCATAGTGATCTAATGGTCTGCTGTTAACAACTTTTCTATTTTCTTTTCTTCTCTTCTCTTTTTCTTCTCCTCTCCTCCTCCTCCTCCTCCTCCTCCTCTCAAAACTACACTGCATCCACGTCCAGTACCCCAAGGCCTTTCTCAGAGTTTCTCAAACTTCCTGGTATAGTCCATGTCTCAGGGAATTCAGTCTGGAGGGTGGGAATCATTTCATTTCTGTTATAAATACTTTTCTTCTTCTTCTCTCTCTCTGAGGGTATACTGTGCTGTGTGGAGGGATGTTTGAGATGCTATGAGACCAGCTAACTCTCTCTCTCTCTCTCTGAGGGTATAATGTAGGAATGTTTGAGACGGTATGAGACCAGCTAACTCTCTCTCTCTCTCTCTCTCTCTCTCTCTCTCTCTCTCTCTCTCTCTCTCTCTCTCTCTCTCTCTCTCTCTCTCTCTCTCTCACTCTCTCTCTCTCTCTCTCTCTCTCAGGGTATAATGTAGGAATGTTTGAGACGCTATGAGACCAGCTAACTCTCTCTCTCTCTCTGAGGGTATAATGTAGGAATGTTTGAGACGGTATGAGACCAGCTAACTCTCTCTCTCTCTCTCTCTCTCTCTCTCTCTCTCTCTCTCTCTCTCTCTCTCTCTCTCTCTCTCAGGGTATAATGTAGGAATGTTTGAGACGCTATGAGACCAGCTAACTCTCTCTCTCTCCCTGAGGGTATACTGTAGGAATGTTTGAGACGCTATGAGACCAGCTAACTCTCTCTCTCTCTCTGAGGGTATAATGTAGGAATGTTTGAGATGCTATGAGACCAGCTAACTCTCTCTCTCAATTCAATTCAATTGACTTTATTGACATGGCAAGTTCATTATTACTTACATTGTCAATGTATACATATCAAAAAATATATAAATAAAATGAAAATATATAGTTATATATAAAATATATTTTAAAATAAATAAATGGTGGGACCAACAGCAATAATAATAGTAGTAGTGGACATGGGATTACCATTAACAACAACTACAACAACAATATTAATGAGAACAACAATATATTAAAGCAATAGTAGTGGACCAGTGTCAACATGACTGAGAAGACACATGACATGGTAGTAGACCAGTGTCAACATGACTGAGAAGACACATGACATGGTAGTAGACCAGTGTCAACATGACTGAGAAGACACATGACATGGTAGTAGACCAGTGTCAACATGACTGAGAAGACACATGACATGGTAGTAGACCAGTGTCAACATGACTGAGAAGACACATGACATGGTAGTAGACCAGTGTCAACATGACTGAGAAGACACATGACATGGTATGAAAGATAAAACAAAACAAGATGGGAAATATTATCGACATTACTTTGCACTTTTCACTGGCTGTCTGTCCCTCAGGTTGTGGCAGGAGGACACATATTTGGCACATATTTGTTTTTTTGAGTTATAATTTTGGGAAAGAAATATTCTCTTAGGTCTGAGTATTTGTCACAGTGTAATAGGAAATGAAGCTCTGTCTCTACCTCTCTCCTGGAGCAGAGTGAGCACAGCCTGTCCTCTCTGGGCAGCCAGGTTTGTCTGTTACGACCGGTCTCTATAGCCAGACTGTGCTCACTGAGTCTGTACCTAGTCAAAGTTTTCCTCAGTTTTCTATCAGTCACAGTGGTCAGATAGTCTGCCACCATGTACTGTCTGTTTAGAGCCAAATAGCATTGAAGTTTACTTAGATTTTTGTGGTGTTTTTCCAATAGGTGATATATTTTTCTTTTTGTTTTGTGACGATTTGGTTGGGCCAGATTTTCTGAGTGCTGTCCTGAGGCTCTATGGGGTTGGTTTGGGTTGGTGAACTGAGCCTCAGAACCAGCTGGCTAAGGGGACTCTTCTCTTGTTTCATCTCTTGACATTGTATAGCTGTGTGATGGAATGTTTTGGGGTTAATTGATTTTAGATGGTTGTATAATTTGATGGCTCTTTTTTCTATTCGAATGAGGAGGGGGTATTGGCCCAATTCTGCTCCACACGACTGAACAGGCATCACCGTAGATCACAGATCTAGTGAGCAGGCATCACTAGAGAACACAGAGAATCTGTCATCCACTGCATCGCTGCTTTGACTTGACTTTGAACTGTGATAGTGAGGAAAAGAGATTATACAGCTTGTCAAAATTAAAAACTGCTGTACTAAGACTTCAGTATTGCATCATATCGCTGATATAAGACTCACATTGTGCTCTTCTTGGACATACACTTTGTGTTGTTGTGCAGCGGGTCCTTGGTTCAAGCCCAGTTCAGGGAGGAATCAACTGTGGTTTTGATATTAATAAATAATGTCTCAGTTTTGTTGCAGTCATTCTTGGAGGGAAAGTTATTCTATAGTAGTGTCTCAGGTAGGGTCGGGATGATAACAGTATCACGATAAAATGAAAACAAAGCAGACTAAACTCGTTGGTCTTCTGACGAAGAGGAGTAGTATGAAGGCTCGGAGGACCAAAACGCAGCGTGGTAAGTGTCCATAATGTTTTTTAATAAAGACAATAGAACACTCGAACAAAACAACAAACGATGACGTGAATATACAGAACCGAAAACAGTACCGTGTGGACCAAACACTCACACGGAAAACAAACACCCACAAACCAAAAGTGAAACCCAGGCCACCTAAGTATGATTCTCAATCATGGATAACAATTGACAGCTGCCTCTTATTGAGAACCATACCAGGCCGAACTCAAAAACCAACATAGAAAAACCAACATAGACTGCCCACCCAGCTCACGCCCTGACCATACTAAAACAAAGATATAATAACAGAACTAAGGTCAGAACGTGACACTGGATGACAACATCATGATGTCTGTTTCCAACATTAGGGCTGTTTTCGTGAAGAAGTTAAATCCACTTTCTGTTTTGTTTCCTTGCCACGATACTAACGAGTATCACGATACTGGTATCATCCCAGCCCTGGTTTCAGGTCAGGTCATTAAAACCCTAGACCTCAAATCAAATCAAATCAAATGTTATTTGTCACATACACATGGTTAGCAGATGTTAATGCGAGTGTAGCGAAATGCTTGTGCTTCTAGTTCCGACAATGCAGTGATAACCAACAAGTAATCTAACTAACAATTCCAAAACTACTGTCTTATACACAGTGTAAGGGGATAAAGAATATGTACATAAGGATATATGAATGAGTGATGGTACAGGGCAGCATACAGTAGATGGTATCGAGTACAGTATATACATATGAGATGAGTATGTAGACAAAGTAAACAAAGTGGCATAGTTAAAGTGGCTAGTGATACATGTATTACATAAGGATGCAGTCGATGATATAGAGTACAGTATATACGTATGCATATGAGATGAATAATGTAGGGTAAGTAACATTATATAAGGTAGCATTGTTTAAAGTGGCTAGTGATATATTTACATCATTTCCCATCAATTCCCATTATTAAAGTGGCTGGAGTTGGGTCAGTGTCAATGACAGTGTGTTGGCAGCAGCCACTCAATGTTAGTGGTGGCTGTTTAACAGTCTGATGGCCTTGAGATAGAAGCTGTTTTTCAGTCTCTCGGTCCCAGCTTTGATGCACCTGTACTGACCTCGCCTTCTGGATGATAGCGGGGTGAACAGGCAGTGGCTCGGGTGGTTGATGTCCTTGATGATCTTTATGGCCTTCCTGTAACATCGGGTGGTGTAGGTGTCCTGGAGGGCAGGTAGTTTGCCCCCGGTGATGCGTTGTGCAGACCTCACTACCCTCTGGAGAGCCTTACGGTTGAGGGCGGAGCAGTTGCCGTACCAGGCGGTGATACAGCCCGCCAGGATGCTCTCGATTGTGCATCTGTAGAAGTTTGTGAGTGCTTTTGGTGACAAGCCGAATTTCTTCAGCCTCCTGAGGTTGAAGAGGCGCTGCTGCACCTTCTTCACGACGCTGTCAGTGTGAGTGGACCAATTCAGTTTGTCTGTGATGTGTATGCCGAGGAACTTAAAACTTGCTACCCTCTCCACTACTGTTCCATCGATGTGGATAGGGGGGTGTTCCCTCTGCTGTTTCCCGAAGTCCACAATCATCTCCTTAGTTTTGTTGACGTTGAGTGTGAGGTTATTTTCCTGACACCACACTCCGAGGGCCCTCACCTCCTCTCTGTAGGCCGTCTCGTCGTTGTTGGTAATCAAGCCTACCACTGTTGTGTCGTCCGCAAACTTGATGATTGAGTTGGAGGCGTGTGTGGCCACGCAGTCGTGGGTGAACAGGGAGTACAGGAGAGGGTTCAGAACGCACCCTTGTGGGGCCCCCGTGTTGACGATCAGAGGGGAGGAGATGTTGTTGCCTACCCTCACCACCTGGGGGCGGCCCGTCAGGAAGTCCAGTACCCAGTTGCACAGGGCGGGGTCGAGACCCAGGGTCTCGAGCTTGATGACGAGCTTGGAGGGTACTATGGTGTTGAATGCCGAGCTGTAGTCGATGAACAGCATTCTCACATAGGTATTCCTCTTGTCCAGGTGGGTTAGGGCAGTGTGCAGTGTGGTTGAGATTGCGTCGTCTGTGGACCTATTTGGGCGGTAAGCAAATTGGAGTGGGTCTAGGGTGTCAGGTAGGGTGGAGGTGATATGGTCCTTGACTAGTCTCTCAAAGCACTTCATGATGACGGAAGTGAGTGCTACGGGGCGGTAGTCGTTTAGCTCAGTTACCTAAGCTTTCTTGGGAACAGGAACAATGGTGGCCCTCTTGAAGCATGTGGGAACAGCAGACTGGTATAGAGATTGATTGAATATGTCCGTAAACACACCAGCCAGCTGGTCTGCGCATGCTCTGAGGGCGCGGCTGGGGATGCCGTCTGGGCCTGCAGCCTTGCGAGGGTTAACACGTTTAAATGTCTTACTCACCTCGGCTGCAGTGAAGGAGAGACCGCATGTTTTCGTTGCAGGCCGTGTCAGTGGCACTGTATTGTCCTCAAAGCGGGCAAAAAAGTTATTTAGTCTGCCTGGGAGCAAGACATCCTGGTCCGTGACTGGGCTGGGTTTCTTCTTGTAGTCCGTGATTGACTGTAGACCCTGCCACATGCCTCTTGTGTCTGAGCCATTGAATTGAGATTCTACTTTGTCTCTGTACTGACGCTTAGCTTGTTTAATAGCCTTGCGGAGGGAATAGCTGCATTGTTTATATTTGGTCATGTTACCAGACACCTTGCCCTGATTAAAAGCAGTGGTTCGCGCTTTCAGTTTCACCTCTGTGATACGTCTCAGAGGAGGAGTGCTGATCTGTCCATTAGTTTCAGGTCAGGTCATTAGAACCCTAGAAGACCTCTGATCAGTTCCCCCTGTCCATTAGTTTTATTCATTATGATATAAAAGGCTAAATTGATCCAAGATCAGCACTCCTACAATGTGACAACTAGAGAAGGGAGGGGAGGAAAGTGGAAGAAAGAAGAGAAAGAGAGAGAGGGGGAAAGAGTGAGAGGAGAGAGACAGAGAGAGCAAGGAGCGAGAGAGTGAGACATTAAAATTTGCCAGGGAAATGAGGCCTTGGAGAGAGAGAGAGGGAGAGAGAGAGAGATGGGGGAGAGAGAGAGAGAGATGGGGGGAGAGAGAGAGAGAGAGAGGGATGGGGAGAGAGTGAGAAACATTAATATTTTCCAGGGAAATGAGGCCTTGGAGAGAGAGAAATAAACAAGGGATGATTTCCATGTTGTGTTAAGGCTCTTTGCTGGGTTTACAGCTCTCTCCATCAACCCTGTGTGCTGCGGCCAGTGTGTGTGTGTGTGTGTGTGTGTGTGTGTGTGTGTGTGTGTGTGTGTGTGTGCTGTGGCTACAGTACAGTTTGTTATTTCAGTATGGCGAGACAGGAGCAGGAACAAACAGGGTCCCGTAGAACTTCAGGTCCTGTTCCATTACTAGACAATTGAGATAGTTACAGACCTCTAGCTGGATATAACGTGTTTAGCACAGACATTGCCATTGAGGGCTTCCACCATTTTAAAGTAGTCAACTGGGTGGGTATTCCTATGGGTTGGTAGGGATCAACCAATGATCAGAGCGTTGTCTTCTTCTTTTTTCAAATTGGGTTACGTGGTTTGTAAATGGCATTAAGCTATATGACCGGCATCTAGTGACAAAATATATATTTTTATTTACATTTTTTATTGAATATCCAAAACATGCAATATACTTGCAGTGAAGCCGCTCAACAACTACATCAGACCAGTCATCCAACAACTACATCACACCAGTCATCTAACAGACTCCCATTCAACAACTACATCATACCAGTCATCCAACAGACTCCAATTCAACAACTACATCATACCAGTCATCTAACAGACTCCCATTCAACAACTACATCAGACCAGTCATCTAACAGACTCCCATTCAACAACTACATCATACCAGTCATCTAACAGACTCCCATTCAACAACTACATCACACCAGTCATCTAACAGACTCCCATTCAACAACTACATCATACCAGTCATCCAACAGACTCCAATTCAACAACTACATCATACCAGTCATCTAACAGACTCCCATTCAACAACTACATCAGACCAGTCATCCAATAACTACATCATACCAGTCATCCAACAGACTCCAATTCAACAACTACATCAGACCAGTCATCCAACAGACTCCCATTCAACAACTACATCAGACCAGTCATCTAACAGACTCCCATTCAACAACTACATCATACCAGTCATCCAACAGACTCCCATTCAACAACTACATCATACCAGTCATCCAACAGACTCCAATTCAACAACTACATCAGACCAGTCATCCAACAGACTCCCATTCAACAACTACATCAGACCAGTCATCTAACAGACTCCCATTCAACAACTACATCATATCAGTCATCTAACAGACTCCCATTCAACAACTACATCATACCAGTCATCCAACAGACTCCCATTCAACAACTACATCATACCAGTCATCCAAGAGACTCCAATTCAACAACTACATCATACCAGTCATCCAACAGACTCCGATTCAACAACTACATCAGACCAGTCATCCAACAGACTCCCATTCAACAACTACATCATACCAGTCATCCAACAGACTCCCATTCAACAACTACATCAGACCAGTCATCCAACAGACTCCCATCCAACAACTACATCAGACCAGTCATCCAACAGACTCCCATTCAACAACTACATCAGACCAGTCATCCAACAGACTCCCATTCAACAACTACATCAGACCAGTCATCCAACAGACTCCCATTCAACAACTACATCATACCAGTCATCCAACAGACTCCAATTCAACAACTACATCATACCAGTCATCCAACAGACTCCCATTCAACAACTACATCAGACCAGTCATCCAACAGACTCCCATTCAACAACTACACCAGACCAGCCATTCAACAACTACATCAGACCAGTCATCCAACAGACTCCCATTCAACAACTACATCAGACCAGTCATCCAACAGACTCCCATTCAACAACTACATCACACCAGTCATCCAACAGACTCCCATTCAACAACTACATCAGACCAGTCATCCAACAGACTCCCATTCAACAACTACATCATACCAGTCATCCAACAGACTCCAGTTCAACAACTACATCATACCAGTCATCCAACAGACTCCCATTCAACAACTACATCAGACCAGTCATCCAACAGACTCCCATTCAACAACTACATCAGACCAGTCATCCAACAGACTCCCATTCAACAACTACATCAGACCAGTCATCCAACAGACTCCCATTCAACAACTACATCATACCAGTCATCCAACAGACTCCAATTCAACAACTACATCATACCAGTCATCCAACAGACTCCCATTCAACAACTACATCAGACCAGTCATCCAACAGACTCCCATTCAACAACTACATCAGACCAGTCATCCAACAGACTCCCATTCAACAACTACATCATACCAGTCATCCAACAGACTCCCATTCAACAACTACATCAGACCAGTCATCTAACAGACTCCCATTCAACAACTACATCAGACCAGTCATCTAACAGACTCCCATTCAACAACTACATCACACCAGTCATCTAACAGACTCCCATTCAACAACTACATCAGACCAGTCATCCAACAGACTCCCATTCAACAACTACATCATACCAGTCATCCAACAGACTCCAATTCAACAACTACATCAGACCAGTCATCCAACAGACTCCCATTCAACAACTACATCAGACCAGTCATCTAACAGACTCCCATTCAGAGCGACACACAGAAGCATACAGGGTCAATGTCCTGCTCAAGGGCTCGTTGACAGATCTACCACCAGGCCAAAAAACGTGAACCTGAAACCTCCAAGATCCCCCCACAGTTCCCGAAAAGCTGTCCCTCAACCATTCGAGATCACTCCCACAGTCCCCCAAAGAATAAAAATAAAAATATCTCCTAACAGTACTAGGGTATATTTTAGATCAATGCTATGCATTTTCAGCCATTCCTGAACCCGAGACCAGAAACAGGCTACCTGAGGTTAATACCAAAATAAATGGTCTATTGATTCTGTATCCTCACAAATTATTTGATGTTATTATTTGATGCCCCAAATATTCAACATTTTGTTGGTGGCAAGAATTCTATATAATAATTTTAGCTGAAAAGCACAGGTTACTGCCTGACAGACAGGTCAGTACTTACGGCTGGCCAGGTTACTGCCTGACAGACAGGTCAGTACTTACGGCTGGCCAGGTTACTGCCTGACAGACAGGTCAGTACTTACGGCTGGCCAGGTTACTGCCTGACAGACAGGTCAGTACTTACGGCTGGCCAGGTTACTGCCTGACAGACAGGTCAGTACTTACGGCTGGCCAGGTTACTGCCTGACAGACAGGTCAGTACTTACAGCTGGCCAGGTTACTGCCTGACAGACAGGTCAGTACTTACAGCTGGCCAGGTTACTGCCTGACAGACAGGTCAGTAGTTACAGCTGGCCAGGTTACTGCCTGACAGACAGGTCAGTAGTTACAGCTGGCCAGGTTACTGCCTGACAGACAGGTCAGTAGTTACAGCTGGCCAGGTTACTGCCTGACAGACAGGTCAGTACTTACAGCTGGCCAGGTTACTGCCTGACAGACAGGTCAGTACTTACAGCTGGCCAGGTTACTGCCTGACAGACAGGTCAGTACTTACAGCTGGCCAGGTTACTGCCTGACAGACAGGTCAGTACTTACAGCTGGCCAGGTTACTGCCTGACAGACAGGTCAGTACTTACAGCTGGCCAGGTTACTGCCTGACAGACAGGTCAGTACTTACAGCTGGCCAGGTTACTGCCTGACAGACAGGTCAGTACTTACAGCTGGCCAGGTTACTGCCTGACAGACAGGTCAGTACTTACAGCTGGCCAGGTTACTGCCTGTCAGACAGGTCAGTACTTACAGCTGGCCAGGTTACTGCCTGACAGACAGGTCAGTAGTTACAGCTGGCCAGGTTACTGCCTGACAGACAGGTCAGTAGTTACAGCTGGCCAGGTTACTGCCTGACAGACAGGTCAGTACTTACAGCTGGCCAGGTTACTGCCTGACAGACAGGTCAGTACTTACAGCTGGCCAGGTTACTGCCTGACAGACAGGTCAGTACTTACAGCTGGCCAGGTTACTGCCTGACAGACAGGTCAGTACTTACAGCTGGCCAGGTTACTGCCTGACAGACAGGTCAGTACTTACTGCTGGCCAGGTTACTGCCTGACAGACAGGTCAGTAGTTACAGCTGGCCAGGTTACTGCCTGACAGACAGGTCAGTAGTTACAGCTGGCCAGGTTACTGCCTGACAGACAGGTCAGTACTTACAGCTGGCCAGGTTACTGCCTGACAGACAGGTCAGTACTTACAGCTGGCCAGGTTACTGCCTGACAGACAGGTCAGTACTTACAGCTGGCCAGGTTACTGCCTGACAGACAGGTCAGTACTTACAGCTGGCCAGGTTACTGCCTGACAGACAGGTCAGTACTTACAGCTGGCCAGGTTACTGCCTGACAGACAGGTCAGTACTTACAGCTGGCCAGGTTACTGCCTGACAGACAGGTCAGTACTTACTGCTGGCCAGGTTACTGCCTGACAGACAGGTCAGTAGTTACAGCTGGCCAGGTTACTGCCTGACAGACAGGTCAGTACTTACAGCTGGCCAGGTTACTGCCTGACAGACAGGTCAGTACTTACAGCTGGCCAGGTTACTGCCTGACAGACAGGTCAGTACTTACAGCTGGCCAGGTTACTGCCTGACAGACAGGTCAGTACTTACAGCTGGCCAGGTTACTGCCTGACAGACAGGTCAGTACTTACAGCTGGCCAGGTTACTGCCTGACAGACAGGTCAGTACTTACAGCTGGCCAGGTTACTGCCTGACAGACAGGTCAGTACTTACAGCTGGCCAGGTTACTGCCTGACAGACAGGTCAGTACTTACAGCTGGCCAGGTTACTGGCTGACAGACAGGTCAGTACTTATATATGCCATTTATCAGACGCTTTTATCCAAAGCGACTTACAGTCATGTGTGCATACATTCTACGTATGGGTGGTCCCGGGGATCGAACCCACTACCCTGGCGTTACAAGCGCCATGCTCTACCAACTGAGCTACAGAAGGACCACTTACTGCTGGCCATGTTACTGCCTGACAGACAGGTCAGTAGTTACAGCTGGCCAGGTTACTGCCTGACAGACAGGTCAGTACTTACTGCTGGCCATGTTACTGCCTGACAGACAGGTCAGTACTTACTGCTGGCCATGTTACTGCCTGACAGACAGGTCAGTACTTACTGCTGGCCAGGTTACTGCCTGACAGACAGGTCAGTAGTTACAGCTGGCCAGGTTACTGCCTGACAGACAGGTCAGTAGTTACAGCTGGCCAGGTTACTGCCTGACAGACAGGCCAGTACTTACTGCTGGCCATGTTACTGCCTGACAGACAGGCCAGTACTTACTGCTGGCCATGTTACTGCCTGACAGACAGGTCAGTACTTACTGCTGGCCAGGTTACTGCCTGACAGACAGGCCAGTACTTACTGCTGGCCATGTTACTGCCTGACAGACAGGTCAGTACTTACTGCTGGCCAGGTTACTGCCTGACAGACAGGTCAGTACTTACTGTAAACACTGATCTAAGAGAGGTGATCAATGTAGTAATGTGTGTGTGTTTGGTCGGTTGCAGTCACTCCGCCTAAAGCAGGGACAACGAACAAAGATATTGATGTCATTAGAGCGAACCCTCTGGGAGCCCCTTCAGTTACACCTACAGAATGGAGAGACAGAGAGACACAGAGAGCAATCTGTCCTCTCTCTAGAAGAGGGAGAGAATTTGTTGGGAAATAGGAAGGGGGAAAGAGAGGGGAAGGAGAGAGGGGGGTAAGGGGTTATGTCATTGAAACAAATCTCTTTACAGCGCTGCAGTGAGAAAATAAGAGATGACATGCTACTTCCATCTCCCCCTCTCTTTCTTCCTCTTTGTTTAGTTTGTTTAGTTTATTTTATTTTTACAGGGACAGTGCACATTAATCAACGTTTCAGTAAAAGTGCCGGTTTTAGCCAGCCGGCTAATTTTCAACCGCAGTCCCTGGGCAGGTTATTAAAAACAATTACAATATAGACAATAGCACCATAGACATAGCAACATAGGACAAGCAAGACATAGCATACAGACAGAGCAACATAGAACAAAAAGCAGCAAGACAAAATTCATAAAAGCAACAAAGTTCTCTCCTTTGCCCTCTTTTTACCCTGGTAAAGGACTAGAAGACAGGTGTCTCTTGTGATTCTCTCTCTCTCTCTGTCTCTTTTCTCAAGTCAAATCACTGAATCATCAAGATCTTACCATAATTAGTTGTGATTTCCCATTGCCTCTTTATATAAGAGGAGCAAACTAGGCCAAAAAATGTAACAAGTTCCAGTCAAGTACATTTTTGCTAACAAACTAGATAATATTAGCTTGCGTTATATCCTCTAAACAGGCCCCCACACCCGTTGCCAAAACTCCCAGACAGCCTAATTCTTCTCCTCCAAACACCCTCTAACCCCCTCTCCAGGTCCCCAGCCCGACACAGACAGGACGCTCCAGTGCCCTTTGACCTAATTCACTGTGGTCCCTGTCTGGGAGTGATGCCACCAGGGTTACCAGGGTTACTCAACCAGAACCACACAACAGGACGGGCCAGGGGTAGGATGGCGAATGTGTGAGAATTCCCAATCCTCAATTATAGATCCTGGGAGCCAGAGGACAACATTTTTTAAATCTGTGAGCACTTTGTAATACTCTTACATGATCTTACAAGGTTTGTGCATGGAGTTGAGCCATAGTAAACGAAGCCAAAGAGAGATGGCTGTTTGACTGTAAATCCTAAATCCAATAAAGCTGACCTTGAGTGAGAGACTTGAGAACTCTCAGACGACTCTTGGTCGACCAAGGTTTTTTTTAGTCGGGGACAGCCCTATAAACTCTTCACTCTTATTGTTCTGAGAGTTCTCAAGTCTCTCACTCATTTTTTTCCCATATATTGACACATTGTTTTAATCAAATCAACTATATTCACTGAACTTGTCTGATGCTTTAAGCACACGGTTGATTAAATAATTAAGACACACAAATGACTAGAGGGTGTCCGACCAGCAATTGATTTGACTGTGCCGGGCCAGGCTCAGACTTGCTGCGCTGTGTTAAAGAAAAAGTCAGCGAGTGACTGACTAGCACCCAATGTCTCTCTCTCCTCCCTGCTGCAGCGACCACCACAGAACATCAACATTTTAATCGCACTTTCCATGTTTGTTGAAGCTGCAATAAAATTACAGCCATTTCTGACTGAAAAGTTCTGTTACAGAAATCCCTAATTTGTTTACGTAAACATTCCCTATTCCCTTAAACATGCATTACATATCCAAGATGGCGTCGCAGTCGGACGTGTGCTTGTCTTGTCCCGTGTTAATTCATTTCTAAATAGTCTGTTTTTCGTTAAAAAAAAAAAAAAATTTAATCTCACTTTCCATCTACGAACTAAACATACTTTCCTGTAACCCGCCTCACCCAATGTGGTACGGATCTGCATTTTTTTTTATACCTTATAACTGGAACTTCAATCAGCAGCTAGCCAGCACACTAGCTACTAGCTACTCATCATTGTTTGCCACTGCTAGCAGTATTAACCTTTAGCTCGGACGATTACATGCCAGTCTGCACAGCGCGATATCAACTCAGAGCATATAGGACTGCTTTTCTCCACCACATCACCGGATTCCTGCCACAAGCTTTGGACCATTACACTGGATCATCGCAGCTAGCTAGCTGCAACCGAGTGGCTACTGTTGGCTAAAGTCTCCGTCCCGAAGCGAGCACCAGTTAGCCTTGAGCTAGCCTCAACCTAGGCCCATCTCCCGGCCAGCAGACGGTGTATACCAGATAATTCTTGGGCTAGAATACCTCTTTTGCCAAGTGGCCTGGACCCTTTATTGTCGACATGGAGCCACGCCGATCCATCACGACTGGTCTGCCGACGTAATCGTCGTGGTTTCAATAGGCTTTTCCGTTGCAATGTCGCCGAAGACCCATCTGCTAGCCCCGGCCCGCGAGCTTTATGAACTCTGTGTTTCCCGCTCGCCTAGCGTAGTAGCGACTACACAGCTGATGCCTGCTGGTCTGTTCATTAACACTGTACCTCATTTTGTTTATCTGTCGGCCCCAGCCTCGAACTCAGGTCCTGTATGTACCTAACTGACCCTCTCTGCCCATTCATCGCCATTTACCCGTTGTTGTCTTAGCTCTCCTGACCAACACCTGTGATTGCTTTATGCCTCTCTCTAATGTCAATATGCCTTGACTACTGCTGTTTCACTTAGTTATTGTTTTATTTCACTGTAGAGCCCCCAGTACCGCTCAACATGTGTTAGATAGCTCTTTTGTACCACCCCCCATGCATGCAGACCTCACCTGCAGAGATGCAACCTCCCTCATTGTCACTCAATGCCTAGGTTTACCTCCACTGTACTCACATCCTACCATACCCTTGTCTGTACGTTATGCCCTGAATCTATTCTGCCACGCCAATAAATCTGCTCCTTTAAATCTCTGTCCCCAACGCAATAGACGACCAGTTTTTATAGCCTTTAGGCGTACCCTTATCCTACTCCTCCTCTGGTGATGTAGAGGTTAACCCAGGCCCTGTATCTCCCAGTACTACACCTATTCCCCAGGCGCTCTCATTTGTTGACTTCTGTAACCGTAAAAGTCTTGGTTTCATGCATGTTAACATCAGAAGCCTCCTCCCTAAGCTTGTTTATTCACTGCTTCAGCACAGTCTGCCAACCCTGATGTCCTAGCCTTGTCTGAATCCTGGCTTAGGAAGGACACCAAAAATTCTGAAATTTCGGTCCCCAACTACGACATTTTACGTCAATATAGAACTGCCAAAGGATACCGAGTTGCAATCTACTGCAGAGATAGCTTGCAGAGTTCTGTCTTACTATCCAGGTCTGTGCCCAAACAGTTCAACCTTCTACTTTTAAAAATCCACCTTTCCAGAAATAAGTCCCTCACTGTTGCCACTTGTTATAGACCTCGCTCAGCCAACAGCTGTGCCCTGGACACCATACAGTGCCTTGCGAAAGTATTCGGCCCCCTTGAACTTTGCGACCTTTTGCCACATTTCAGGCTTCAAACATAAAGATATAAAACTGTATTTTTTTTGTGAAGAATCAACAATAAGTGGGACACAATCATGAAGTGGAACGACATTTATTGGATATTTCAAACCTTTTTAACAAATCAAAAACTGAAAAATTGGGCGTGCAAAATTATTCAGCCCCCTTAAGTTAATACTTTGTAGCGCCACCTTTTGCTGCGATTACAGCTGTAAGTCACTATCAGTTTTGCACATCGAGAGACTGAAATTTCTTCCCATTCCTCCTTGCAAACAGCTCGAGCTCAGTGAGGTTGGATGGAGAGCATTTGTGATCAGCAGTTTTCAGTTCTTTCCACAGATTCTCGATTGGATTCAGGTCTGGACTTTGACTTGGCCATTCTAACACCTGGATATGTTTATTTTTGAACCATTCCATTGTAGATTTTGCTTTATGTTTTGGATCATTTTCTTGTTGGAAGACAAATCTCCGTCCCAGTCTCAGGTCTTTTGCAGACTCCATCAGGTTTTCTTCCAGAATGGTCCTGTATTTGGCTCCATCTATCTTCCCATCAATTTTAACCATCTTCCCTGTCCCTGCTGAAGAAAAGCAGGCCCAAACCATGATGCTGCCACCACCATGTTTGACAGTGGGGATGGTGTGTTCAGGGTGATGCTTTTACGCCAAACATAACGTTTTGCATTGTTGACAAAAAGTTCAATTTTGGTTTAATCTGACCAGTGCACCTTCTTCCACATGTTTGGTGTGTCTCCCAGGTGGCTTGTGGCAAACTTTAAACAACACTTTTAATGGATATCTTTAAGAAATGGCTTTCTTCTTGCCACTCTTCCATAAAGGCCAGATTTGTGCAATATACGACTGATTGTTGTCCTATGGACAGAGTCTCCCACCTCAGCTGTAGATCTCTGCAGTTCATCCAGAGTGATCATGGGCCTCTTGGCTGCATCTCTGATCAGTCTTCTCCTTGTATGAGCTGAAAGTTTAGAGGGACGGCCAGGTCTTGGTAGATTTGCAGTGGTCTGATACTCCTTCCATTTCAATATTATCGCTTGCACAGTGCTCCTTGGGATGTTTAAAGCTTGGGAAATCTTTTTGTATCCAAATCCGGCTTTAAACTTCTTCACAACAGTATCTCGGACCTGCCTGGTGTGTTCCTTGTTCTTCATGATGCTCTCTGCGCTTTTAACGGACCTCTGAGACTATCACAGTGCAGGTGCATTTATACGGAGACTTGATTACACACAGGTGGATTGTATTTATCATCATTAGTCATTTAGGTCAACATTGGATCATTCAAAGATCCTCACTGAACTTCTGGAGAGAGTTTGCTGCACTGAAAGTAAAGGGGCTGAATAGTTTTGCACGCCCAATTTTTCAGTTTTTGATTTGTTAAAAAAGTTGGAAATATCCAATACATGTCGTTACACTTCATGATTGTGTCCCACATGTTGTTGATTATTCACAAAAAAATACAGTTTTATATCTTTATGTTTGAAGCCTGAAATGTGGCAAAAGGTCGCAAAGTTCAAGGGGGCTGAATACTTTCGCAAGGCACTGTATGTGAATTGATTTCCCTCCATCTATCTTCAGAGTTCGTACTGTTAGGTGACCTAAACTGGGATATGCTTAACACCCCGGCTGTCCTACAATCTAAGCTAGATGCCCTCAATCTCACACAAATTATTAAGGAGACTACCAGGTACAACCATAAATCCGTAAACATGGGTACCCTCATAAATATCATCCTGACCAACAAGCCCTCCAAATACACCTCTGCTGTCTTCAACCAAGATCTCAGCGATAACTGCCTCATTGCCTGTGTCCGTAATGGGTTCGCGGTCAAGGAACCCATCAGCATACTGCTTCTGATGTTGACATGCATGAAACCAAGGCTTTTTCGATCACAGAAGTCAACAAATGAGGGTGCCTGGGGACATGCAGGGCCTGGGTTTACCTCCACATCCACAACAGAGAAGGAGTAGTATGAGGGTGCGGCTAAAGGCTATCAAAACTGGTCGCCTAGAGCGTTGGGGACAGAGAATAAGAGGAGCAGGTTTCTGGGCATGGTAGAATATATTCAGGGCATAATCAGGGGTATCAGGGGTATGAGGAGTGGGACTAGGGGATCCATTGTAAACTAAAACAATGATAACTAACCTGAGCAACAGTACACAAGGCATATTGACATTTGAGAGAGACATACAGCGAGGCATACAGTAATCACAGGTGTTGAATTGGGAAAGCTAGCTAAAACAGTGGGTGAGACAACAGCTAATCAGCTAGCATAACAACAGCAGGTAAAATGGCATTGACTAGGCAACGGGGCCGACAGATAAAACAAACAAGCAGAATGGAGTACCGTGATTAATGGACAGTCCAGCGTGCATCAGCTATGTAGCCAAGTGATCAGAGTCCAGGGGCAGCGGTGGATGGGGCAGGGGGGCTGGACTGGCGAGTGTTATCCAGGTTAGAAAAAACTAACAATGACTAAATAGCTTGTAGCTAGTTAGCTGGTTAGCTTCTGGAGGTTCTTGAGTGTATTCTAAAAATTAAAAATAATAGCGATTCCGTATCACATTGGGTGAGGCAGGTTTCCGGAAGGTATAAACACATTTTTAAAAAAATCGGGAAGAGATAGAAAGTACATATGGGCCACTGAGATGCAGACGGTTAGCAGGCCTGTGCTAACAAGCTAACAGATTAGCAGGCCGGGGTAAACAAGGTAGTAGTTAGCGGACCAGGGCTAAACAAGCTAGCAGTTAGCATGCCGAATTAGCAAGCAAGGGCTAGAGAGTTAGCCTTTGGAGGACGTCGCGATGGGGTGAGTCTGTTTATTCCTCTTCATGCAGTGACATCGATAGGCCGGTCGTGGGTCCGGGTATAGTAGCCCAGGAGTATGCTAGGAGCACAGGAGCTCTGGCCGGGCTAGCTTCAAGCTACGTGGGTGGAAACGCTAGCCAGGAATAATCAACCAGGGTTGCGGTTTAGCTCGATAGCTAGTTGCGAAGATCCACCTGAAAAGATGTTCAGTTTGCGGAGGGAATCCGGGGATAAAAAATAAATAGTTCCGTTATGCTCTGGTTAGCGTCGAGTTGTTCGAACTGGCGAGAGCTTTCCGAGCTAAAGGTTAGCTGATGACCGGTTAGCTGAAGACCGCTAGCATAGCTGGTGGTTAGCTGGCTAGCTTCAGTTGAGGGGTACCGAAGTAAATATAAATACTTTAGGAAAAGTAGCTACATTGGGTGAGGCGGATTGCAGGAGAGTATTTGGAAGCTTAGGTTTAGCAAAATGTTTTTAAAGATGCGAAGAAAAATATCTAAAACGAAAACGAGACGATATTTACAGAGAGACGATACGACGACTTACTGCTACGCCATCTTGGATTAAGTCATTAATCATTAGGATATTTTAGCCATCCGCAGAACGTCCTAGATGACCCCTCCAGCCTTCAGATGTGAGCTAAACAGTGCAATTGCACTTGAGATGCATTTTAAGGCTATGGATGAGAATGTGAGCTTGTAATATCCAAACGTGTAGGTCATCTATTAGCAGCATGGGTTGCATTAAATAGGCTCAATATTTTTTACTGATGCATTTGGCAATATTCAATTATTTATTTTCCACCATAAAAAAAATCCTACAATGTGATTTTCAGGATTTTTTTCTCATTTTGTCTGTCATAGTTGAAGTGTACCTATGATGAAAATTACAGGCCTCATCTTTTTAAGTCGGAGAACTTGCACAATTGGTGGCTGACTAAATACGTTTTTTCCCCATTGTAAACAAAAGCATTCACTGTGAAAGTTGATAGGCTACATGTAGGCCATTCATATATAGCTAAATGTAACAATCTTGTGCGTAGTGGGTGAGGAGTCAGGTGCAGGAGGCAGAAAGTTCTGAACAGCTCTTTATTCAGCACCAGGCAAAATAGTCTATACAACGAAACTGAGCATCATAAAACAAATGCCCAAAACAGGAACCAAACCAAGCTCGCACTACCACACATACAAAGTGGGAATAAACAAGCCCGCACGAAGAGCAGGCGGCCTACCGACTTAAATAGCCAAACACACGAAGAGCAGGCGGCCTACCGACTTAAATAGCCAAACACACGAAGAGCAGGCGGCCTACCGACTTAAATAGCCAAACACACGAAGAGCAGGCGGCCTACCGACTTAAATAGCCAAACACACGAAGAGCAGGCGGCCTACCGACTTAAATAGCCAAACACACGAAGAGCAGGCGGCCTACCGACTTAAATAGCCAAACACACGAAGAGCAGGCGGCCTACCGACTTAAATAGCCAAACACACGAAGAGCAGGCGGCCTACCGACTTAAATAGCCAAACACACGAAGAGCAGGCGGCCTACCGACTTAAATAGCCAAACACACGAAGAGCAGGCGGCCTACCGACTTAAATAGCCAAACACACGAAGAGCAGGCGGCCTACCGACTTAAATAGCAAAACACACGAAGAGCAGGCGGCCTACCGACTTAAATAGCCAAACACACGAAGAGCAGGCGGCCTACCGACTTAAATAGCCAAACACACGAAGAGCAGGCGGCCTACCGACTTAAATAGCCAAACACACGAAGAGCAGGCGGCCTACCGACTTAAATAGCCAAACACACGAAGAGCAGGCGGCCTACCGACTTAAATAGCCAAACACACGAAGAGCAGGCGGCCTACCGACTTAAATAGCCAAACACACGAAGAGCAGGCGGCCTACCGACTTAAATAGCCAAACACACGAAGAGCAGGCGGCCTACCGACTTAAATAGCCAAACACACGAAGAGCAGGCGGCCTACCGACTTAAATAGCCAAACACACGAAGAGCAGGCGGCCTACCGACTTAAATAGCCAAACACACGAAGAGCAGGCGGCCTACTGACTTAAATAGCCAAACTGAAGGTCTAAACAAGAAACAGGTGAAACAAATCAGACCAAACCAACAGAAAAGGGAGAAAGGGATCGGTGGCAGCTAGTAGGTCGGTGACGACGACCGCCGTGCACCACCCGAACAGGAAGGGGAGCCACCTTCGGTAGGAATCGTGACATAATGCTCAATGTATCGAATCAGTTATTGTTTTCTTACGCAAACAGCGAGCAACACCTGCCAATTTCTCTCAAAACACAGGTATGTTGATTCGCACGGGACTATTGCTATCAGACCTTGGAGAAAAAAAAGACAGTAGGTTATTCCGGCTGGAATTTTTACTCTCCTGCCATATAAAAATACAAATAAACATCAACTAGATTACTTCTTTAGACAATGTGAAAATGACCTTGGAGAGGGGGATGAATGGAGAGAGAGACAGAGAAAGAGAGAGAGCGAGACAGAGACAGAGAGTGGACAGTGAGGGACAGTGTCTGACAGACCAACCAACCTGCACATGTCCTCTACTCTATGCTTATTGTTATTGATGAATGTATGGTTATTTTAACCCTTGGTTATTGTTGTTACTGTTGTCCCATTGACAATTTTGATTCATATTATTTTCATATTGTAAATATCCAAAGTAAGCTTTGGCAATTTGTACATTGTTATGTCATGCCAATAAAGCAAATTTGATTTAATTCTACTTCACTTGCTTTGTCAATGTTAGCATATGTTTCCCATGCCAATAAAGCCCCTTGAATTGAATTGAACTGAGAAGAGAGAGAAAGATTCCATTTCTTTGTCTCTCTGTGTGAGGATTATTTATGGTCCAATCAGACCAGCAGCGTTACCAACTCTGATCCATACACTGGATTAAAACATTAAAACAGGCCTTGAGACTTTAGAACATAAAACAAATATATTTTTACAGTGTCACAACTTAACCCTATCTCGGCCCTCTCACTCCCCCATTAACTCTCTTTCTTTCTCTCATCCTGTGTCATCTCTCTCACTTGCTCTCTCTGCCAGCAGCTTTCACTGATGCACTGTATCCTCTGTCACTTTCCATGCCTCCTCTTCTCTCTGCCCCTTCTCCCTCATTCGCTCTCTCTTTCTCTCTGCCCCTTCTCCCTCATTCGCTCTCTCTTTCTCTCTGCCCCTTCTCCCTCATTCGCTCTCTCTTTCTCTCTGCCCCTTCTCCCTCATTCGCTCTCTCTTTCTCTCTGCCCCTTCTCCCTCATTCGCTCTCTCTTTCTCTCTGCCTCTTCCCCCCCCCTCTTTCTTCCTCTCCCTCTGTGTGTGTTCGATGTGATTTTTCTTTGGACGGTGAGACACTAAAACAACTGGGGATGGCATGAGAAACAGACCGAGAGTTTCCTGCTAAGACTCTGGGTATGAGCAGGAATGAGTAGGGTGTCGAATCAAAACGCATCTTTTGACCAATGTGTAAATTCATGTTAATTGTGTAGACACTCCTCTAAGAAACCCTATGGTCTACAGCTCATGTCTCTAGCATCATCTGTTCCAAACTGATTGGAGTTTTGACCTTTGTAGGATTATCAAAATTAGGGCGACGAAATCAATGAAGGTCTGAAAAAACAAGTGGTGATTTTACATTGAATTTACATTCGTTAATAACTCAACTAAATGCAAATCAAAACTAGAAGTTGAACTGTTCCCAGTGGGTTATCATTGAACTCGTCATCTTTCTTCTCTAATCCAGAGGACATAAAACAATATAGAGGTAAGATAGATATCGATTTTGAGACATGACATTTAGTATTTTCACATTTTATTCTATGCTGTCCAAATTGATGCAAAGTTCCTGTTTTTCCACGAAGATTTCTCACAAAAACAGGCATATCTCTGTGAAATGTAAACGGAGCACACCACAAGCTTTTTATTTTCAAAGCCTTTTACATTTAATTCAGCTCATGTCATGCTAACTTATCTATTTGCAACCCATGGAAACAACTTGGAAGACGACGACGACCACAAAATGTAAAATCCCCAAAAGTTTAGACGAGGAAGCTGCATCACTCTGTCAACAGAGCTCAGTGCTTTTTATCAGATGTATTAGGTTATGAAATATGACTTCTAGGATATAATATTAATGATGTCAGAGAACGACCCCACTGAACGATTCAGAACAGATATTTGTCTTGGTAAAATGTATTCTATAACAGAAAGTGAAACGTCATCACCAAAGCACGTTTTCATCAACTGTGGGCAGAGTGGGTGGACACCCTAGAATGTGTGTGTGTGTATGAATGTGTGTGTGCTTGTGCATTCCTATTCCTATACGCTTGTGCGTGAGTGAGTGTGTGTGTGTTTCCAAAAAGGGTGATGCCAGTGGGGTTGGTTGGGGGATTCAGAAACTCCACACTGAAACAGCTGTGTAGTCAGAGGCAGACAGCAGCTCAGCACACTATTACCCAGCATTCCCGCTCCAGAGACTCACAGCAGTCTGAGGGAAGACAGCTGAAATGGCGACATAATCCTGGAAATATGATGAGAAATTTGTCCATAGCTTTTTGTCAATGATTAAAGACAATAAACACTTTGTAGCAAATCTTAAAAAGAAGGAATGTCAAGTAAATCATCTTCTTCCCACTGGGCACAAACGTCAATTCAATCTCTATTCCACGTTGGTTCAACAACGTTGATTAAACCAGTGGGTGCCCAGTGGGTAGACAGACACTTTCCCACTGATATAAACAGAACAGACTTGACTGAGTAGGCCATGAAATTGACATTATTTCCTAAGAGATGAAAGCCTTTGAAACAGGGTAAAAATAGCCTCATGTTCGGCATGTTTCCAGTATGGATGATTTGTCAACAACAGGGTTCAGATATGGCTGAAACGTCACATATTATACTAAATTAAGTGTCTCGGATTTATATACATACAGAAAAGGAAATGCTCTGAGACCAGGTTGCTGAGTCATGTGAGCTGAGCTGCTGATGTGGGACTGTAGTTGGAGACAATTTTTCTCTCCCACTAGCTTTGGTTTGTAGCAGAGTGACAGGGAGGCTCCAAGATGGCAGCTTGAGCCCATGCTAATCCCAGCTCTGCATACCAACTCTGCATTGCCTATAACCCCAAGCAAACCTCCAGCTTCCAAGAAAGGCATGTTTGAACTGGGCCCAGATGCCGCTGCCAATAACAATGTTATCGCCACTCTTTCCAGCCTCATCAATACCAGGTCTGATGTCATATAGAGTAAATGGTCGGCGACAACGCAATGAAAATTCAGGGCTTAAAACAGTTGACTTTGCATGTATGAAAATCATCGATGTTAAGAAGGTTGCCCACAATGAAAATTGTGTCGGAATGGAGGAGGGAAACATGGACTTGTGTCAAAGAAGAATGGCTAAACTTGAAAACTGCTCCAGACGGTGGAATCTGAGACTGTATGTCGCTCCCGAGGCAGATGGGGAACACGTGCGGCAAGAGACCCTCAAAGTCGACCAAGCTGTCCTATATTGTTCTCTCACCTTTGCTATTTTTACCTGCAGTATAGGCAGTGAGCTCTTTGTTGTTTCTTGGTCTGGAAGTTATCTTTGTTATGCTTAAACTATTCTCACTCAATCGTTTAAATCGATATGGTGTGCAAGGCTGGTTTCTTTTCATTTTTACTCAATTTGCGATTGTTGTTTAGCTCGTAGTACTTTCTGGAGATCTCAATGGGGAAATTATTCATGGCTCTCTCAGGGTTTTGAATGCTCTGCTGGAGATATCACTCTAAGAATCATTTCAACTGAAGTATTTTGCACTCCGACTGGGTCACTTTCTTTGTCTTGTTATCAACATCATTATTATTATTACCAATATTTATGGGTTTAATTCCTAACTTTACTTGATATATGTCACGAATACCACCGAAGGTGGCTCCCCTTCCTGTTCGGGCGGGGCTCGGCGGTCGTCGTCGCCGGTCTACTAGCTGCCACCGATCCCTTTTTCCTTTTCGTTTGTTTCTGTCTAATTGTTTTCACCTGTTCCTTGTTGAGGTTTTGGGATGGGTGTTATTTAAGTTCCTTTAGCCCGCTGGTGTTTGTGCGGGCTTGTGGTTATTTTACGTTAGTGGTGTTTGTGTACTTTTTGGTTTTCGCTGTCCGGTATTTCGGTAACAGTGGTTTTGGGGTTGTTGCGCCTGTGTTTTGGGCTTCACCCATGTTTGTCCCTGTTACTGTGCTTGAGGACATTAAAGCATTTTTCCCGTCTACCTTCTGCTCTCTGCGTCTGACTCCACACCCATCACTCTCCCGTCTACCTTCTGCTCTCTGCGTCTGACTCCACACCCATCACTCTCCCGTCTACCTTCTGCTCTCTGCGTCTGACTCCACACCCATCACTCTCCCGTCTACCTTCTGCTCTCTGCGTCTGACTCCACACTCATCACTCTCCCGTCTACCTTCTGCTCTCTGCGTCTGACTCCACACCCATCACTCTCTCGTCTACCTTCTGCTCTCTGCGTCTGACTCCACACCCATCACTCTCCCGTCTACCTTCTGCTCTCTGCGTCTGACTCCACACTCATCACTCTCCCGTCTACCTTCTGCTCTCTGCGTCTGACTCCACACTCATCACTCTCCCGTCTACCTTCTGCTCTCTGCGTCTGACTCCACACTCATCACTCTCTCGTCTACCTTCTGCTCTCTGCGTCTGACTCCACACCCATCACTCTCCCGTCTACCTTCTGCTCTCTGCGTCTGACTCCACACCCATCACTCTCCCGTCTACCTTCTGCTCTCTGCGTCTGACTCCACACCCATCACTCTCCCGTCTACCTTCTGCTCTCTGCGTCTGACTCCACACCCATCACTCTCCCGTCTACCTTCTGCTCTCTGCGTCTGACTCCACACTCATCACTCTCCCGTCTACCTTCTGCTCTCTGCGTCTGACTCCACACCCATCACTCTCTCGTCTACCTTCTGCTCTCTGCGTCTGACTCCACACCCATCACTCTCCCGTCTACCTTCTGCTCTCTGCGTCTGACTCCACACTCATCACTCTCCCGTCTACCTTCTGCTCTCTGCGTCTGACTCCACACTCATCACTCTCCCGTCTACCTTCTGCTCTCTGCGTCTGACTCCACACTCATCACTCTCTCGTCTACCTTCTGCTCTCTGCGTCTGACTCCACACCCATCACTCTCCCGTCTACCTTCTGCTCTCTGCGTCTGACTCCACACCCATCACTCTCCCGTCTACCTTCTGCTCTCTGCGTCTGACTCCACACCCATCACTCTCCCGTCTACCTTCTGCTCTCTGCGTCTGACTCCACACCCATCACTCTCCCGTCTACCTTCTGCTCTCTGCGTCTGACTCCACACCCATCACTCTCCCGTCTACCTTCTGCTCTCTGCGTCTGACTCCACACCCAACACTCTCTCGTCTACCTTCTGCTCTCTGCGTCTGACTCCACACCCATCACTCTCCCGTCTACCTTCTGCTCTCTGCGTCTGACTCCACACCCATCACTCTCCCGTCTACCTTCTGCTCTCTGCGTCTGACTCCACACCCATCACTCTCCCGTCTACCTTCTGCTCTCTGCATCTGACTCCACACCCATCACTCTCCCGTCTACCTTCTGCTCTCTGCGTCTGACTCCACACCCATCACTCTCCCGTCTACCTTCTGCTCTCTGCGTCTGACTCCACACCCATCACTCTCCCGTCTACCTTCTGCTCTCTGCGTCTGACTCCACACCCATCACTCTCCCGTCTACCTTCTGCTCTCTGCGTCTGACTCCACACCCATCACTCTCCCGTCTACCTTCTGCTCTCTGCGTCTGACCCATATGTATATACTGTATTCTATTCCACTGTATCTTAGTCTATGCCGCTCTGATATTGCTCACCCAAATATTGATATATTCTTCATTCCATTGCTTTACTTTAGATGTGTGTATTGTTGTGAAATTATTAGATATTACTTGTTAGATATTACTGCACTGTTGGAGTTAGAAACACAAGAATTTCGCGACACCTGCAATAACATTGGCTAAACACATGTATGTGACAAATAACATTTGATTTGACTCTCCAATAGGAAAATGTGTTCATCCTTGCTGCCTCAGAACATGAGATCTATATGTGCTTCATTTCAAAAGGATATTGTATCTATTCCTTATGTCACAACTTACTGGAATACATTTATCAAGAATATCTGTTTAAAAAAAGTCTGGTTATAACTACACAAATACCTGCTTGTTAACAAGGTCAAAGAGGTCTCTTTCAGAATGATCCATAAGTAATACCCTGCAAATCATTACCTGAAGAAACTTTTAAAAAAACATAACATTAACTGTGCTTTTTGTGTTGAGCATCCAGAAACAGTTTTGCATGTGTTTTGGCATTGTCTACATGTAAAGAAATTAAGGCAAGATATTAATAGTTTTATAATTGTTAATAGTCTTGATGACTTAAAAAAAAAAAATTATGGGAGAATGTGCTGCTCGGTTTCCTTAACTATAATAAGGACGAAGACAAATAATTTGACCTCATCAATCTAATTGTGCTAATGGAAAAATGTCATACTCATGTCATATGAATGTAAATTCACTAATAAAAAAAAACATGTTTTCTATAAGGAATTCGAGCAGGCAGTACATGAAGACCATTCTACACTTTTCTAATAAGAAAGCTCTTAAAACAATCAATACCTGTGTCTTTTAAGGAATTTCTATAATCTGTAATTTGTTGCACCCCCTATCCCCTCATTGTCTGTTTGTATACTTATTGTATGTATACTGGTGTTTCTTCAAACAAAAACTACAAACTAAAAAGACTTATAAAATAATTATAATATATATACAGGGGGCTCCAAAATTACTGGCACTGACTGGCAATGCACAAACAGTATTTAAAAAAATATAAACAATATAATTATAGAGAAACTCAAAATACCAACGTGAGAAATACTGTACTTTATTAATGTTTCAATGGAACCAACCAAAATCATACAATTATTTAATACAAAATTCATTTCACCAAAATCAAGGTTTCATAATTATTGGCACTCCTCCTTTAGTACTTAGTGCCACCATCTCTGGCAAGGATAACAGCATGGAGTCTTTTCCTGTAATGTTTGACAAGGTTAAGGAACACATCTGGAGGGATTTTGGACTATTCCTCTATGCAGACCCTTCACATTCCTGGGTTTGCTCTTATCAACAGCCCTCTTCCACTCAGCCCACAGGTTTTCACTTATCAACAGCCCTCTTCCACTCAGCCCACAGGTTTTCACTTATCAACAGCCCTCTTCCACTCAGCCCACAGGTTTTCACTTATCAACTGTCCTCTTCCACTCAGCCCACAGGTTTTCACTTATCAACTGTCCTCTTCCACTCAGCCCACAGGTTTTCACTTATCAACAGCCCTCTTCCACTCAGCCCACAGGTTTTCACTTATCAACTGCCCTCGTCCACTCAGCCCACAGGTTTTCACTTACCAACTGTCCTCTTCCACTCAGCCCACAGGTTTTCACTTATCAACAGCCCTCTTCCACTCAGCCCACAGGTTTTCACTTATCAACTGCCCTCGTCCACTCAGCCCACAGGTTTTCACTTATCAACAGCCCTCTTCCACTCAGCCCACAGGTTTTCACTTATCAACTGCCCTCTTCCACTCAGCCCACAGGTTTTCACTTATCAACTGTCCTCTTCCACTCAGCCCACAGGTTTTCACTTATCAACTGTCCTCTTCCACTCAGCCCACAGGTTTTCACTTATCAACTGTCCTCTTCCACTCAGCCCACAGGTTTTCACTTATCAACAGCCCTCTTCAACTCAGCCCACAGGTTTTCACTTATCAACTGCCCTCTTCCACTCAGCCCACAGGTTTTCACTTATCAACAGCCCTCTTCCACTCAGCCCACAGGTTTTCACTTATCAACTGTCCTCTTCCACTCAGCCCACAGGTTTTCACTTATCAACTGTCCTCTTCCACTCAGCCCACAGGTTTTCACTTATCAACTGCCCTCTTCCACTCAGCCCACAGGTTTTCACTTATCAACAGCCCTCTTCCACTCAGCCCACAGGTTTTCACTTATCAACTGCCCTCTTCCACTCAGCCCACAGGTTTTCACTTATCAACTGTCCTCTTCCACTCAGCCCACAGGTTTTCACTTATCAACTGCCCTCTTCCACTCAGCCCACAGGTTTTCACTTATCAACTGCCCTCTTCCACTCAGCCCACAGGTTTTCACTTATCAACTGCCCTCTTCCACTCAGCCCACAGGTTTTCACTTATCAACTGCCCTCTTCCACTCAGCCCACAGGTTTTCACTTATAAACTGCCCTCTTCCACTCAGCCCACAGGTTTTCACTTATAAACTGCCCTCTTCCACTCAGCCCACAGGTTTTCACTTATAAACTGCCCTCTTCCACTCAGCCCACAGGTTTTCCCTTATAAACTGCCCTCTTCCACTCAGCCCACAGGTTTTCACTTATAAACTGCCCTCGTCCACTCAGCCCACAGGTTTTCACTTATAAACTGCCCTCTTCCACTCAGCCCACAGGTTTTCACTTATCAACTGCCCTCTTCAACTCAGCCCACAGGTTTTCACTTATCAACTGCCCTCTTCAACTCAGCCCACAGGTTTTCACTTATCAACTGCCCTCTTCAACTCAGCCCACAGGTTTTCACTTATCAACTGCCCTCTTCAACTCAGCCCACAGGTTTTCACTTATCAACTGCCCTCTTCCACTCAGCCCACAGGTTTTCACTTATCAACAGCCCTCTTCCACTCAGCCCACAGGTTTTCACTTATCAACTGCCCTCTTCAACTCAGCCCACAGGTTTTCACTTATCAACAGCCCTCTTCCACTCAGCCCACAGGTTTTCACTTATCAACTGCCCTCTTCAACTCAGCCCACAGGTTTTCACTTATCAACTGCCCTCTTCCACTCAGCCCACAGGTTTTCACTTATCAACTGTCCTCTTCCACTCAGCCCACAGGTTTTCACTTATCAACTGTCCTCTTCCACTCAGCCCACAGGTTTTCACTTATCAACAGCCCTCTTCCACTCAGCCCACAGGTTTTCACTTATCAACAGCCCTCTTCCACTCAGCCCACAGGTTTTCACTTATCAACAGCCCTCTTCCACTCAGCCCACAGGTTTTCACTTATCAACTGCCCTCTTCAACTCAGCCCACAGGTTTTCACTTATCAACTGTCCTCTTCCACTCAGCCCACAGGTTTTCACTTATCAACTGCCCTCTTCAACTCAGCCCACAGGTTTTCACTTATCAACTGCCCTCTTCAACTCAGCCCACAGGTTTTCCATTGGATTGAGGTCTGGCGACTGAGATGGTCATGGCAGAACATTTCGTTGTCACAGAACCATTTCTGTGTGGATCTTGAGGTATGTTTCAGGTCATTGTCTTGTTGGAAAGTCCACATACGGCCAAGTCCCAGCCTTCTGGCAGAGGCAACCAGATTGTCAGACAAAATGTCCTGATACTTGGTAGAATTCATTATGTAATCAATCTTAACCAGTGCCTCTGGACCTCTGGAATTAAAACAGCCCCAAAATATCACTGACCCTCCTCCATATTTCACCGTGGGTATGAGGTGTCCCTGGACCTCTGGAATTAAAACAGCCCCAAAATATCACTGACCCCCCTCCATATTTCACCGTGGGTATGAGGTGTCCCTGGACCTCTGGAATTAAAACAGCCCCAAAATATCACTGACCCCCCTCCATATTTCACCGTGGGTATGAGGTGTCCCTGGACCTCTGGAATTAAAACAGCCCCAAAACATCACTGACCCCCCTCCATATTTCACCATGGGTATGAGGTGCTTCTCCTTGTATGCATCTCTGTTTCGACGCCAAACATGCCGATGCTGTATGTGACTATAACGTTACATTTTGGTCTCATCTGACCAAAGCACCTTTTTCCAATCATAATTTAAATGACGTTTGGCAAACTCCAAGCGCTTGTGTCTGTGTCTTGGGGTCATTAAGGGTTTTCTTCTGGCAACCCTTCCAAAGTGTGGTTGTGGAGGTGGCGTCTGATGGTGCTTTTTTAAACCTGGTGACCCCAAGACGCCACCAAGGCCTGCAATTCTATCACAGTGATTCTTGGGGATTTTGTTGCCTCTCTCACGATCCTCCTCCCTATCCTGGGGGGCAAAATGCATTTGCGTCCTCTACCCGTGAGGTTTTCAACTGTTCCATATCTTTTAAATGTTTTAATAATTGTCCTGACAGTGCTCAGCGGTATATTCAATCATTTGTGGATCTTCTTGTAGCCATTACCAGATTTATGAAGTTCTACGACCATCTGTCTCTTTTAAACTGCCAGGTCTTTTCTTTTCTTCATGGTGTTGGATGACAAAGGGATATTGCATGCGTGTTACCTCATTTTTATACCCTAGTGAAAAAGGAAGTGATGTAATGGCTCAATATAGTTCCTTAATTCCTGGTTTAATTTTGGTAGATTTTAATAATAATATTTAAAGGTTCAATTAATTGTGAAGCCTTGATTTTGAGGACATAGATGTTTAATTAAATCAATAAATGATTTTGTTGGGATCCATTGAAACATTAATCAAGTACAGTATTTTTCACATGTTGGTATTTTGAGTTTATCTCTATAATTATATTGTTTATATTTTTTTAATATTGTTTGTGCAGTGCCAGTAATTTTGGAGCCCACTGTATAGTACTCTATAAGAGAGTCCCATATGTAGGACTCTATAAGCCTATTTAGAAACTTCATGGATGAACAACATTTTATGCAGAACAGGATCAATCGATTCCATGAACACAATTTGAAAACCTTGTTGACAGTTTAGTTCCATTCAAGAAACTCACCTCTCAATCTAATTCTGGCAGAGAACGTCCGAGGAACGACTATTTCCAGATGTGTCTTGGTTGAAATAAGTAAGTTATTTCCTTGATATAGCTTAAAACCGTACAAATCCAGTCTCTGTTCGTTGACAGGCCTATTTCCTATACATTTTTCCTTATTTCACGAGAAGAAACTCAGGCTTCCCCCCCTCATCCTTCTCACTCTTCCTCTTGTGTCTGTCGCAAACACGTGGAAATTTCCGCTTGGAAAATAAACAGGCTCGTCAAGTCATGTTCTCTCTTTATGTTCTCTCACACGTACCGTATCCCAGCCCCCACCGCCCGGTCCGCGTGCGTGCAAACGTTCAGCACCACCCGCAGACAGAGGGAAACGAACGGAGCATCGCGGGTGAACTTTCTCCTCTTGTCGGGGCTCGACCGCTTATCTGAAGCGACAAGGTTTATGACCGGTGAGGGGAGGAGGGGACCAGAGAGCGTTCGTAGGGGGTATTCCGACGGCCGGTATCCCGTTTTTACATAATTTTACTGTCGAGCGCTTTGCTTCAAAGTTCATGTGTCCTTTGTCATATAAATAGTGTTTAATCTAGCGCTTGTGTTAACCTACAATGCAACATAGATCAAATTGTGGTGTGTAAAAATGTCCCACTTGGCTGGTCTCTCACTGTCTGAGATCTCTTTAGTCAGACACTTGAGTCAGAGGATCCTAACTGGGGGAGAAACCCTTTGAGTCACACAGGATATTCCAAGGGACATTCTATCCCCTCACTAACTAACCTGTATGAACTAAAATGTTCATTCCTCTCAGCACTACCTGTCTGACAGCTTTGAAACGGGACCTGTTATTGTGTTTGAATGGGTTCATTGTCAGGGATGTGTCAAAAATATAACATGACTGATACCTGAGACCCTGGTTGGTCACTGTTGAACTCTGACTCTGACTCACTTCAATTTCAAATCAATTTAAGGGGCTTCATTGGCATGTTAAATGTCATACTATGTCTATACAGAGTCTATACAGAGTCTATACAGAGTCTATACAGAGGAGTCTATACAGAGTCTATACAGAGTCTATACAGAGTGTAATGATGTGCAAATAGTTCAAATACAAATAAATATAACTCTCTCAATTCATGTCAATTCAAAGGGCTTTATTTGCATGGGAAACATATGTTTACATTGCCAAAACAAGTGAAATAGATAATAAACAAAAGTGACATAATCTATCAGAAACTAACAGTAAACATTACACTCACAAGTTTCAAAGGAATAGACATGTAATATTATGTACAGTGTTATACTGATGTGCAAATAGCTCAAAAAGGGAACACAAGGGGAAATAAATAAACATAAATATGGGTTGTATTTACAATGGTGTTTGTTCTTCACTGGTTGCCCTTTTCTTGTGGCAACAGGTCACACATATTGCTACGGTGATGGCACACTGTGGTATTTCACCCAGTAGATATGGGAATTTATCAAAATTGGATATGTTTTCAAATTCTTTGTGGATCTATGTAATCTGAGGGAAATATGTGTCTCTAATATGGTCATACATTGGGCAGGAGGTTAGGAAGTGCAGCTATGTTTCCACCTAATTTTGTGGGCAGTGTGCATATAGCCTGTTTTGTCTTCAGAGCCAAGTCTGCCTCTCTCAATAGCAAGGCCATGCTCACTGAGTCTGTACGTAGTCAAAGCGTTTCTTAATTTTGGGTCAATCACAATGGTCAGGTATTCTGCCTCTATGTACTCTCTGTTTAGGGCCAAATAGCATTCCAGCTTGCTCTGTTTTTTTTTGTAATTCTTTCCAATGTGTCAAGTAATTCTCTTTTTGTTTTCTCATAATTTGGTTGGGTCTAATTGTGTTGCTGTCCTGGGGGTCTGTTTTTTGTTTGTGAACAGAGCCCCAGGACCAGCTTGCTTAGGGGACTATTCTCTCTGTTGGTGATGGCTTTGCTATGGAAGGTTTGGGAATCACTTCCTTTTAGGTGGTTGTAGAATTTAACGGCTCTTTTCTGGATTTTGATAATTAGCGGGTAATTCTGCTCTGCATGCATTATTTGGTGTTTTACATTGTACACGGAGGATATTTTTGCTGAATTCTGCATGCAGTCTCAATTTGGTGTTTGTCCCATTTTGTGAATTATTGGTTGGTGAGCGGACCCCAGACCTCACAACCATAAAGGGCAATGGGTTCTTTAGCTGATTCAATTATTTTTTAGCCAGATCCTAATTGGTATGTCAAATTTTATGTTCCTTTTGATCCCATAGAAGGCCCTTCTTCCCTTGTCTCTCAGATAGTTCACATATTTGTGGAAGTTACCTGTGGTGCTGATGTTTAGGCCAAGGTATGTATAGTTTGTGTGCTCTAGGGCAATGGTGTCTAGATAAAATATGTATTTGTGGTCCTGGCGACTGGAACTTTTGGAAAACCATTATTTTGGTCTTACTGAGATTTACTGTCAGGGCCCAGGTCTGGCAGAATCTGTGCAGAAGATTTGGTGCTGCTGTAGGCCCTCCTTGGTTGGTGACTGAAGCACCAGATCATCAGCAAACAGTAGACATTAGACTTCAGATTCTAGTAGGGTGAGGCTGGGTGCTGCAGACGTTTCTAGTTTCCTTGCCAATTTGTTGATATATATGTTGAAAAGGGCGGGGCTTAAGCTGCATCCCTGTCTCACCCCACGACCCTGTGGGAAGAAATGTGTCTGTTTTTTTTGCCTATTTAACCGCACACTTGTTGTTTGTGAACATGGATTTTTATAATGTTGTATGTTTGTCCCCCGACACCACTTTCCATCAATTTGTATAGCAGATCCTCATGCCAAATTGAGTCAAAGGATTTTTTTAAATGAACAAAGCCTAAGACTTTGCCTTTGTTTTGGTTTGTTTGTTTGTCAATGTCAGAGTCGTGTGTATAGGTGGCATGGAAGTCAGGCGCATGAGAATCAAACTGAATGTAATGGAGTTATTTAATAACAATAAACGAATCAACACTAAACGTAACAATAAAACAAAGTGGGTACGAGGACCCGCCGCGCACCAATACAAACAACACAACACTAAATAACAAACAAATCTCTGACGAATACATGAGGGGAAACAGAGGGTTAAATACACAACATGTAATGAATGGGATTGAAAACAGGTGTGTGGGAAGACAAGACAAAACCAATGGAAAATGAAAAATGGATAAATGATGGCTAGAAGGCCAGTGACGTCGACCGCCGAGCACCGCCCCGAACAAGGAGAGGCTTCGACTTCGGTAGAAGTCGTGACAGACAATTTGAGTGTGCAGGCTGAATACGTGGTCTGTCATATAATAATTTGGTAAAAAGCCAATTTGACTTTTGCTCAGTACATTGTTTTCACTGAGACTGCTGTTAATGATAATGCATAAGATTTTCCCAAGGTTGCTGTTGACCTTTATCCCACAGTAATTATTGGGGTCATATTTGTCTCCTGTTTTGTGGATTGGGGTGATCAGTCATTTGTTCCAAATATTGGGGAAGATGCCTGAGCTAAGGATGATGTTAAAGAGTTTTAGTATAGCCAATTGGAATTTGTTGTCTGTATATTTGATAATTTCATTGAGGATACTATCAACACCAAAGGCCTTTTTAAGTTGGAGGGTTTTTATTTTGTCATGTAGTTAATTCAAGGTAATTGGAGAATCCAGTGGGTTTTGGTAGTCTTTAATAGTTGATTCTAAGATTTGTATTTGATCATGTATATGTTTTTGCTATATTTTCATTGTTATAGAGCCACACAGATTGGAGAAGTGGTTTACCCATACATCTCCATTTTGGATAGATAATTCTTTGTGTTGTTGTTTGTTTAGTGTTTTCCAATTTTCCCAGAAGTGGTTAGAGTCTATGGATTCTTCAGTTACACCGAGCTGATTTCTGACACGCTGTTCCTTCTTTTTTCCATAGTATATTTCTCTCTCTCATTTATACACCTCTCTGATCACCCTCACCCCTCCTCCTCTTCTCCCCTGTCCTCTGCTCCCCTTCCTCACCCACCACCTCATTATAATCCTCACCTCTCTCTATCTCCCCCTTTCCCCTCTCCTCTCCATGCACCTCTCTTACCCTCTCATCTCCCACCTGTCTCATTTCTCTCCTCCTCCACCCTCCACTCTTCCATCATTCCCATGGGTCATTTCATCCAGGGTTTTAATCAAAGTACTGCTCATAGAATTCACAGCAGATGGAGTGCAGCCGCTGCATTCTCCCCAATGGCGTCTCTGTGCATTCTACTTCATTAGGCTAGGGTGATGAGGCCAGGGCAGACAGACTGAGATCCTGTCTGAGTCCAAATTACACCCTATTCCTTATGTAGTGCACTACATTTGACCAGGACCCATATGACTTTGGTCAAAAGTAGTGCACTAAATAGGGACTAGGTTGTCATTTGGGAAGCAGTCTAAGTGCATATTCACAGGACTGACGATGAGGGTTGTGAGCAGGATTCTCGTTCCGTTTTGAACCTCAGCAGTTATGGTTTTAAAACTGTTCATTTATTCATCTGTGATTCTGCCAATGCGCATAGCATATATTTTCTGCTGCATTTGCAGTTACAGAGTGTGTGTGTGTGTGTGTCTGTGTGTGTGTGTGTGTGTGTGCATGTCCATCCGTGTGCATGTGTGTTTGTGCGTGTGCACCAACTAAAAAAAGTTATTGCCTTGGGCAGTCACTTGGACTTGTGTAAGAGTGCGTATATTTGATCATATAGCTTGGGGCTCAGTTCCATACAGAACTTAGTGGGGCAGCGTCTCATTTTGACCTATACTTAATCCTCTGCTGCTGAGGTTGTATGTTGTTCAGTGGTTGTAATGGGACTGTGACAATACACTGAATAGATTCTGTTGAACGAAATATAAATGTGGTATGCAGAATTTGCATATTTTCTCCAGTGACTGGAGACTTACTCTATCCCAATGACTGCCTGGCCGGCGGCTGTAGCTGCTGTACCGTATGGACTGGCTGTGTGTGTGTGTGTGTGTGTGTGTATGCATTTACAGTATGTGCTGTGTATTCCCCCGTGGCAGTTTTGTGAACAGGCATGGGGGTCTGTGTGTGTGTGTACAGTATGTGATGTGTATGGAGAGCAGGCGTGGGGGTCTGCATAGGGGGTACACTGAGGGACAAACTAAAAGTCACAGCTGAGAGACTCTTTTAATAGCGACTAAAACAAGAGAGAGAGATTGGACATATTTAAAGACCAAACAAATCCTGGTAATTAACGATAATATTGTGAGAATATTGTTCCATTTTCATATAATATGGTGATACCTGTAGCTAACCCTCTAGTATGTTCCGGACCTTCATTTATCCACTTCTTTCAGATCTGTGAACACGCATGGCATATATCCTCTAGTGGAAGGAACAAGGGACCGAGCCAGATGAAATGGGCCTCTCATATGGTATGATCCACACGTTCTCTGCCTTAATGCAGAGGGCCTACACTACACATGATTGCCATCCCAAACGCATTTTCATGATCTGGGGGAAATCCTATGAACTTGGATTAGTAAGCCGGGACTCGCGTAGTTTGACTGGCTTAAGGTCACACCGATGATGGCTGTTCTGTTGTCCAGACCCCTTGTCGGATGTCCCTTTAATTCTCTGACATGTCAGACATTTTGGTTGTGCATCTTGTAGTATGAGCAGTGCTACAAAGTGATTTGGTAAGGACTGCTGATTGGTGAAGTTCATTTTACATGGCCTGGTGCAGAGGATGGGTGGAGTTTGGTCATTATAAACCATTCCATTGATCCTTAAGCATCATCGCCACCCACCCGGGCCACCTGGAAATGCAAAATGAACTCAACTGTGTCATACCATGACATAAACCAAAAAGATCATTTCTATGCCTCAGTGTAAGGGATCCTGTCCTCCTCTTCTGAGGAGGAGAAGCGAGAAGGATCGGAGGACCAAAACGCAGCGTGGTAAGTGTCCATAATGTTTATTTTAAAACAAACTGAACACTACGAAATACAAGACAATAAACGTGAAATGAACAAAACAGTCCCATGTGGCGACAAACACTGACACGGAAGACAAACACTCACAACCCAAAACTGAAACCCAGGCTACCTTGGTATGATTCTCAATCAGGGACAACAATTGACAGCTGCCTCTGATTGAGAACCATCCTAGGCCGAACTCAAAAATCAACATAGAAAAACAAACATAGACTGCCCACCCAACTCACACCCTGACCATACTAAAACAAAGATAAAATAACAGAACTATGGTCAGAACGTGACACTCAGTCTCTTTTGTGAGGTTTCTGAACATAATAATAATAATAATAATAATAAATGCCATTTAGCAGACGCTTTTATCCAAAGCGACTTACAGTAATGTGTGCATACATTCTACGTATGGGTGGTCCCGGGGATCGAACCCACTACCCTGGCGTTACAAGCGCCATGCTCTACCAACTGTGCTACAGAAGGACCACAACATAATAATTAATGCGACAACTGAGAAACGCAGAACAGGATAAACTACAGAATAACAGTGTAATGTGAGCACCCATGTTCTGAGGTTGAGGATGGACAAGGAAATCGGGAAATGTTGTTAACATTTTATAAGTTGTGCAGTGTATGCCCAGCATAAGGGTCTTCATCCATTTGACCTGGGTCTAGATCTGCTCGTCACCTGACCTTTGACCCTGTTACTGTAGCTCTTCTGTCCACAACGGTAAACAAGTTCCTGAATTACAGAGAGATTCTGAAATTCCCAAGAGTTTTCAGTCCAACATTCACAAGATGAACTCAAATGAACCATTGAAAACATGTAGTTGATGTGCCAAATGCCTTCTTCCCAAGTCAAGTGTTATTTTATTCAAGTATAAGTCACAAGCTACAATGTTCCATAACTTGAGTATACATTACTTCATGCTGTTCAATGTATGTTTAATTCACCATGGGAAAATGACATTATTACATAACCTAAACAATGATGACTGGAATGTGGTCGCTACACATCAAAACAACCCCAAAAACATAACAAAGAAAAAATAAACTATGTTATCACCCTATAGGCTCATTAACCCTGACAGACGTCATCGTCATGTATCCAATTAGACGGTCAGTTCTTCTCTTGACAGTTCCTGGTCGGAGTGGTATGTGTGTGTCCATACAAGTGTGTAAATATGTGTGTGTGTGTGCATGCGTAGTAGTGTGTGTGTTCAGACCCTTTGCTATGAGACCCAAAATTGAGCTCAGGTGCATCCTGTTTCCATTGATCATTCTTGAGATGTTTCTACAACTTGATTGGAGTCCACCTGTGTTAACCTCTTCAACCTATGGGGGCGCTATTTCATTATAGGATAAAAAACGTGCCCGTTTTAAGCGCAATATTTTGTCACAAAAAGATGCTCGACTATGCATATAATTGACAGCTTTGGAAATAAAACACTCTGACATTTCCAAAACGGCAAAGATATTATCTGTGAGTGCCCCAGAACTGATGCTACAGGCGAAACCAAGATGAAACTTCAAACAGGAAATAAGCAGGATTTTTGAGGCTCTGTTTTTCATTGTCTCCTTATATGGCTGTGAATGCGCCAGGAATGAGCCTGCCCTTTCTATCGTTTCTCCAAGTTGTCTGCAGCATTGTGACGTATTTGTAGGCATATCATTGGAAGATTGGCCATAAGAGACTACATTTACCAGGTGTCCGCCCGGTGTCCTTTGTTGAAATTGCTGCGTAATCTCCAAGCTGCTCGCATTCATCCATGTGATTGAGACAGAGAGGAGAATTCCAGGAACGATATATCATGAAGAGATATGTGAAAAACACCTTGACGATTGATTCTAAACAACGTTTACCATGTTTCAGTCGATATTATGGAGTTAATGTGGAAAAAAGTTTGGCGTTTTGATGAATGAATTTTTGTTTGTTTTTGGTAGCCAAACATGACGCAGAAAACGGACCGATTTCTCCTGCACAAATAAACTTTCAGGAAAAACTGAACATTTGCTATCTAACTGAGAGTCTCCTCATTGAAAACATCCGAAGTTCTTCAAAGGTAAATTATTTTATTTGAATGGTTTTCTGTTTTTTGTGAAAATGTTGCCTGCTGAATGCTAATGCTAAATGCTATGCTAACTATCAATGCTGTTACACAAATGCTTGTTTTGCTATGGTTGAGAAGCATATTTTTGAAAATCTGAGATGACAGTGTTGTTAACAAAACGCTAGGCTTGAGAGCTAGCATATTTATTTCATTTCATTTGCGATTTTCATGAATAGTTAACGTTGCATTATGGTAATGAGCTTGAGGCTGTATTCACGATCCCGGATCCGGGATGGCTCGACGCAAGAAGTTAAAGTCAATTGATTGAAATGCAGAAAGGCACACACCTGTCTATATAAGGTCACATCAGAGAACAGTTCATATAAGAGACAAAAACAACACGAGGTCGAAGGAATTGTCCTTAGAGCTCAGAGTCAGGATTGGGTCGAGGCACAGATCTGGGGAAGGGTACCAAAACATTCCTGCAGCATTGAAGGTCCCCAAAAACACAGTGGCCTCCATCGTTCTTAAATGGAAGAAGATTGGAACCACCAAGACTCTCCCTAGAGCTGGCCTCCCGGCCAAATGGAGCAATCGTGGGAGGAGCGTCTTGGTCAGGGAAGTGACCAAGGATCCGATGGTCACTCTGACAGAGTTCCAGAGTGGAGCTGTGGAGATGGAAGAACCTTTCAGAACCTTCCATGTGTGTATCGGGCAGTTATTTGCATATTTCAGATAATTGGGGAGCATCACAGCGTGAAACAAGCATTCTCAGCCTCATGCAGCACTGGGCTCATACAATATTGAATCTTTTGTCCACTGCAGACTCTCTGCATGGCTGGTAATAGAATAGAAGGGAGAGAACTGGGGCAGAAAACTCTTAACTCCATTCCGGAGTTTTATTCTAGAACACTGCTGTTCTGTTGTCCTGTTTGTTCATAGATGTTCACTACTCTTTAATTTGGATAATGACGTCTGTTTTGTAAAGAGCCAGTGTGTGTGGATCATACTGTACAGTATGTCCTAATCCTGTGAAATATACTGTTATTGTTCTCTGAAAGAGAATCATCAAGGATTCAGAGCAGTGATGGGCAACTGACGGTCGGGTCGCGGATCAATTCCCCCAAAAAAAAAAAAAAAAAAAACATATTTTTTAGGAAATCAGTCAGGGTCTCAACTTAATTGAAATGTTTTATTGTGCATCAGCAGTTTGTTTTGCCAGTCACTGACTGTTAACCAATTTTTTCCCCCCTAGGGCCCTCAAAAGCCTGACTGCATGTGTGGGTATTGCTCTCCCTCTCTGGCGCTAAAGGGTGCCAGGCTACCCTTCTTACGCACACCTGTCACCATCATTATGCGCAGCAGAGCTCATTGGACTCCTTCCCAATTTATGTCTGCTTCCCCGTTTGTTCCCTGTGTCAGCATTGACGTCATTATGTGTTCATGTCCAGACGCTGTCCTGTCCTGTTCCATGTCCGTTGCCATTAAACGTTCACTCCTGTACCTGCTTCTCGTCTCTACCAGCGTCGACCCTTACAGGTATGGTTGTGGGTAGGCAGACCTGCAAGCCACTGCGGCCCCTAATTTTTTTGTGGCACCCAACCTCATCATAGTTGCCCATCCCTGATCCAGAGAAATGAACAACCTATGAGTGAGATCTGGATGGCTTGGGAACTACAGTTGAAGTCGGAAGTTTACATACACTCAATTAGTATTCGGTAGCATTGCCTTTAAATTGTTTAACTTGGTTGAAACGTTTCAGGTAGCCTTCCACAAGCTTCCCACAATAAGTTGGGTGAATTTTGTCCCATTCTTCCTGGCAGAGCTGGTGTAACTGAATCAGGTTTGTAGGCCTCCTTGCTTGCACACGCTTTTTCAGTTCTGCCCTCACATTTTCTATGGGACGGAGGGGCTTTGTGGCTTTGTGATGGCCACTCCAATACCTTGACTTTGTTGTCCTTAAGCTATTTTGCCACAACTTTGGAAGTATGCTTGGGGTCATTGTCCATTTGGAAGACCCATTTGCGACCAAGCCTTAACTTCCTGACTGATGTCTTGAGATGTTGCTTCAATATAGCACCCTTCAATAAAGCACCCCCACAACATGATGCTACCACGCCCGTGCTTCACGGTTGGGATGGTATTCTTCGGCTGCTTGCAAGCCTCCCCCTTTTTCCTCCACACATAACGATGGTCATTATGGCTAAACAGTTATATTTTTGTTTCATCAGACCAGAGGACATTTCTCCAAAAAGTACGATCTTTATCCCCATGTGCAGTTGCAAACCGTAGTCTGTCTTTTTTAATGGCAGGTTTGGAGCAGTGGCTTCTTCCTTGCTGAGCGGCCTTCAGGCGTTTAGAAATTGCTCCCAAGGATGAACCAGACTTGTGGAGGTCTACAATATTTTTATGATGTCTTCTTTTGATTTTCCATGATGTCAAGCAAAGAGGCACTGAGTTTGAAGGTAGGCCTTGAAATGCATCCACAGGTACACCTCCAATTGACTCAAATTATGTCAATTAGCCTATCAGAAATTTTCCAAGCTGTTTAAATGCACAGTCAACTTAGTGTATGTAATTTTCTGACCCACTGGAATTGTGATACAGTGAGTTATAAGTGAAACAATCTTTCTGTAAATAATTGTTGGAAAAACTTATTGTGTCATGCACAAGGTAGATGTCCTAACCGACTTGCCAAAACTATAGTTTGTTAACAAGAAATTTGTGGAGTGGTTGAATAACTAGTTTTAATGACTCCAACCTAAGTGTATGTAAACTTCCGACTTCAACAGAATATGCGCCACTGCACTTGATCATGAATATACTATTTTGATGGAGTTTTGGATCTAGAGAAGTGTTTTACAATGTGCAGACAGCATCCTTTTCCTGGCTCCACACACCTGCAGTACATTGATTTAAGAAATGGAGTGCATCAATCACCTGCCTTCACTCTTAGTTTAAGATGCTGCAACCTGGACTCAGGGGTAGACATAACATAGGGAATGTAAATCCGGGCACTCCAATTACTATGATATGTTACGTTTCATATGATATGTATTCATTTTGTATGATATATTACACATTATAATTCGTACGATATGTTACAAATTGCAATTCATACAATATGTTATGAATCTGCTAAACATATGATTAGGGGTTTCTCTTAAAAAAAAGTTTTAAATATGAAGACCTAAACAGCATTTAATGTGTGAACAATATGGTTTGTTGTGAATTTCAAAAACACAAAACCATAATTATAATCATAAAGGGAGGTGCCCCATCAGCTTTTCTTCACATAAAGTCTCTCTCTCTCTCTCTGTCAGGATTTGGCCAGGGTTGTTCCGGTTTTTGGTCACTAGATGCCCCCATTGTGCCTTTTGACCTTTTGTTTTCCCTTGATCCCCATTATTATTTGCACCTGTGCCTCGTTTCCCCTGATTGTATTTAAACCCTTTGTTTTCCTCAGTTCTTTGCTCTGTGTTTGTATGTTAGCACCCAGCCCTAGTACTCTGTGAACTCTTGTTGATCCCGGTGGACTCTCTTGTTGATCCCGGTGGACTCTCTTGTTGATCCCGGTGGACTCTCTTGTTGATCCCGGTGGACTCTCTTGTTGATCCCGGTGGACTCTCTTGTTGATCCCGGTGGACTCTCTTGTGGATCCCGGTGGACTCTCTTGTGGAATTAAGTTTTTTGTTCTTGTTTGTTTGTTTTTGAGTATCTTTTGAGGCTTTTTGTGCTATACCTTCCACCTTGTGGATTTACCTTTTTTGTCTTGGAGGATTACCTTTGTTCTTGTGGAATTCCTTTTGAGGTTGTGGAGTTACATGTTTTCCTGAAGAACTTCACTTTTTACTTCATTGAATACACAGTCTCAAGTACTGCTGTGTCTGCCTCATCTTCTGGGTTCTGCCGACTATTTGTGGCTCAGTTGGTTAAGTGACTGCTTCTCACTCCGGAGACCCGGGTTCGTAACCGGGCACTCTCTCTCTCTCTCTGCTAAAGTAAAGTGCAATTAAAACAGAAGTCATTCTACTGTATGTATCTTTACATTTCTCAGAATCTGAATCACTTCATAACCAATAAGCACACTGTCACAAGTGATTAGCACCAAATAACTCTCAACCTGTAATTTGTAGAATCTTAATTTTTTTCGCACCTTAATTTTCCGCTCCCAGCGCTTAAAACGAAGCACAGAGGATTACTGAAACCACAACTTCAAAATCTCCTCATTAAAATCCTTTATTATTGATACGGGGAAGTTGGGTGAGTAAATGTGGCATTAATTAGTAAGAAAGGAGCTTAGGCCTTTTTAAGAGTCTCATTTCAGCGCGATAAGGGACTATGGCAAACTCTGTATGCTAAACCGACACTAACAGTAAAAAATTTAAATAGTACAAAAAAATCCCCATGTTGCTATGTTAAAAACATTTTAAAAACATTAGGCTATAAAGAGGATCTTATGGCTCCCACCTCTTCTGTGTATTGAATAACACTCTTCTAGTGACAGTGTCCTGTGTGCTAAATAGGCTTAGATTGATAGTGCCTCAGTATTGAACACACTACATGCGTGAGCACACGCATGGACACACACACACTTAAAACTAGTAGTGGGGCCACAGTGAGTGTTTAGTCATACAAATATACTATATGCCATTCAGCAGACACTTTTATCCAAAGTGACATACAGTCATGTGGGCATGTATTTTACATATTAGCCCCTGGGATTTGAATCCACAATCCTGGCATTGCAAGCGCCATGCTCTACCAACTGAGCCAGTAGATTAGTCTTGGTTGGGCTCTTTGTGGAATGAGACGGGCATTGTGGGCATAACTTAGGCACTTGGCTGCTTAATACTGTCCTCAGTCTGGTCTGGGCTTAACATTCACTGTACCACAAAGCACCTGTCCTACCATTCTGGGTCTGTGGGTGTGTATTTGCATCTATGCGTTCCTGTGTGTGTGTATGTAACTCTCTGTGTGTGTGTGTGTGTCTGCATCTGGGTGTGTGACAAAAGTCCTCTCATCCACAGGATTAAGAGACTGGAGCCTCATTAAGTCTTCTTTTGATCTCTTTATTCACACGCACACACACGCATACGCACACACACGCACACACACACACATACGCACGCACACACACACACACACACACACAAGCGCACACACACATGCACACACACACGCACACAATATGGGTCCAGATGAGAGGACAGAAAATGTAAAGTATGAAAAAGTATATGACCTTGCTGATAATTCAACCAACTTTCATCTTAACAACAGTACATGATGTAACAGAGAACATCAGTATGGATGATAAGGTCAAAAATAACAACATCCCACTCAGGTTGACACTAATCACCCCCCGTAGCTTCTCTTCCCACATAAACACCCCATGGTCACGTTACATATATACATGCAACCTGTATATGAGTCCTGAGTACGGTGCCATTCCGGACGTATGCCTGTATGTTTCTCCCAGGTGTCCACAGTAAATGTGACGGTATGATGGCAGACATGATAGAGAAATACTGTAAACAACATCACATCCCTACGGGGGTTCCAAATGGCGAGCAGTGCCACAATGGTGCACAGACAGACCCCCCACCACACACTGGGATGTAATCATTATTTGCTCTCGTGTGAAAGAAGAGCGCTCCATGTTGCATTAGATTAATCCACACACATTTAAAAACTCAGAAGGGATGGTAATGACCTAGATTAGTGTAACGGATGTGAAACGGCTAGCTAGTTAGCGGTGGTGCGCGCTAAATGGCGTTCTAATCGTTGACGTCACTCGCTTCGAGACCTTGAAGTAGTGATTCCCCTTGCTCTGCAATGGTAGCGGCTTTTGTGGAGCGATGGGTAACGATGCTTCGAGGGTGACTGTTGATGTGTGCAGAGCGTCCCTGGTTTACGCCCAGGTCGGGGCGAGGGGACGGACGTAAAGTCTATACTGTTACATTAGCATGGTGCTTACTGTGCGTGCATATGTGGGCATGCGTGTTTATGTGTGTGTGCATGTTCAGTAATGAGTGTGTGTATTAGAGGGCGAGAGAGTTCATGTGATTTAAACGATGTGCCTTACAGGCTTGTAGTATTACTGTACTGTAGCTAACTCCAGAACAGCTCAAGGAGCCCATGAGGTACCGTACACTCAACTCTCCTAAATCAGCTCACAGTCCTCTACATACGAACACAAACACAACATCAATCAATCAAATTGTATTTATATATCCCAAAATGCACTCATGTCATGGTGTTTCAGGTTACAGTATAAGTCACTGATTTGAGACATGGGTCAAGGTTCAATCCAAGGTGCTGTCAACAGCCACATTCTACTGTTAAATGTCATTTACACTTGAGCCAACATACACTAAATGGCCAAATATCTCCTTGCAAAGTCATGGAGTTGATCCCCCCCTTTGTTGCTTTAACAGCCTCCAATAGACATTGGAACATTGCTGTGAGGTCAGGCACTGGCTCTCAGTCTGCGTTTCAATTCATCATCACTGACTATAAACATCTGGGATATGGACTTTAGTTAATTTTTAAATTTATTTTACCTTTATTTAACCAGGCAAGTCAGTTAAGAACAAATTCTTATTTTCAATGACGGCCTAGGAACAGTGGGTTAACTGCCTGTTCAGGGGCAGAACGACAGATTTGAACCTTGTCAGCTCGGGGGTTTGAACTTGCAACCTTCCAACGCTCTAACCACTAGGCTACCCTGTCGCCCCAGTTAAAAGGTGCCTTGTCAACAATGCAGTGAGCTTGTTGACAACCCACATTTGATTGAATCCTAGTCATGGCTTTAGATAAATTACATGAGTGGACACATGTAATTAGATGATGCAATATAAGAAACGGTGATAAACACAACTTTTTGGCCCACATGTTACATACAGAAAGACACCCCCACACACTGAATCGTGTGGTCTGAGTTAAAACAGCAGCTGTGGAAATGTTATGGTTGGCTGAGACGATGTTACCACTGAAAATACTCAAGACATTGAACAGATGTATGAACACACACACACAGAATAATACAATTTGAAATTACACATGGACATGCCTACGCGTGCTCACACACACAGGCACCACTAAAGCAACTACCTTGATAGTTTGGATGATAGTTTCCTCCTCTTTCCCCCTCCTCTCTCCTCCTCCTCCTCTTTCCTCCTCCATCCTCCCGCCTCCTCCTCTCTCCCCCTCCTCCTCTCTCCTCCTCCTCCTCCTCTCTCCCCCTCCTCTCGCCTCCTCCTCCTCCTCCTCTCCTCCTCTTCCTCCCTCCTCCACCTCCTCCTCTCTCCTCCTCCATCCTCCCGCCTCCTCCTCTCTCCCTCTCCTCCTCCCCCTCCTCCTATCTCCTCCTCCCCCTCCCGCCTCCTCCTCTCTCATCCTCCCGCCTACTCCTCTCTCCTCCTCCTCTCTCTTCCTCCTCTCTCCTCCTCCATGTAAAAAGAGGGAGTGTGTTCTCCCTGTGGCAGGGATCCTGAAACTCAGAGATCCAGCTCCTTACATTATAAAACTCAGAAAAAGTTATCGAAGGGAAGGAGGAAGGAGAGAGTAGGAAACGAGGGGCTCGAGAGGAGGAAAGTGGGGGAGGACACAAGCACGCATGCATGCACAGTGTACATTCCTTTGTACTGATCTTCGTCCAATCATCATAAAAGGAAAATCTGAAGGTGATTTGCAGAGCTCAAACTCAATCAAAGTGGGTTGTTGACTAATTACCCACAATCAGAAATGTGCACGTCAAGGTTATTATAGTAAATGAAAAAAATGAAAAAATGAAAATTAGAAAAACAATTTAGTAAACGTAATTCAAATAATAAAGACAAATATTTGAAAAACTAAAACTGAAACTGTTATCTTTGACTGCTGTAACGCTTGTCGTCTGGGGAAGGAGAGGAGGACCAAGGTGCAGCGTGGGAAGTGTTCATATTATTTAATCAAATATGCAACACTAGACAAAACAACAAACACTACAAACAAACAGTCCTGAAAGGTGAAACAAAAACACTAAACAGGAAACAACCACCCACAAAACACAATGGAAAACAGGCTACCTAAATATGGTTCTCAATCAGGGACAGCGATTGACAGCTGCCTCTGATTGAGAACCATACCAGGCCAAACACAGAAATAGAAAATCATAGACAAACTAACATAGACAACCCACCCAACTCACGCCCTGACCATACTAAAACAAAAGACAAAACAAAGGAACTAAGGTCAGAACGTGACAACTGCAAAACTAACACATATCAAATTCATCATAAATATGTTTATTTTTTTAGTTTAACTTTGGGCAAGTAACAAATGGTGTTTTCAATTTTGCTTTCTATGGGGTTTTCAAGCTTCTGAATCTGGCGGGTAAGTGCTGCCATTAGAAGGAAAACTTTCAAATAGGCCTAGCTTGTGCATCACTTTGACTAGCTATCAGCAGCTAACAGGGAAGACCTTCTAGGGCGAGCACAGAGCATGAGCGTGAACCATAGGCGTGAACAATGGCGGCAGCAACACCAGCAGTGGTCAGAGAGGTAAAAAGGAAAAACACAACCAACCTCACAGTTCATCTCAACAGCACCACAAGCAATTTCAGGATAAGGTGCCACATAATATTTTAGGAATTCGGTCAGGATTCAAGTCCTGGTCAAAAATGAACACATGTAAGACGTGGAAAATGTGTAGAATTGTAGGAAATTAGAATCAAAAGGGCAACATTTTCTCTTCACTCGATGGAATAATGTATAGTGCAGAAATTAGCTTTAAAATGGCAAATGTTTCTCTATGCCTACAAGAAGGCTGTGAACAGTTTGGTATCACATGGGTTGCAAGGTGGGTATTTGTTATTAAAAACGTCTTTGGGATATGGGACGTTATTTTGACGTCCGGATGAAAATCGTGCCCAAAGTGAACTGCCTGTTACTCAGGTCCAGAAGCTAGGATCATGCATATTATTATTAGTATTGGATAGAAAACACTCTGAAGTTTCTAAAACTGTTTGAATAATGTCTGTGCGTATAACAAAACTGATTAGGCAGGGCAAACCCCGAGCACAATCCATCCATGGAAAATCTTTTTTGAGCTCAATCTGTTTTCCATTAGTTTTCTATGGCATTCCCTTTTAATAGAAATATGCTTGCAGTTCCTATGGCTTCCACTAGAACATTCTTTAGAAATGGATTGATGTTTTTCCTTTGAGAAATGAGGGAAGTACTCCTATTCAGAATGAGTGTCAAGCAAAGTGTACTCTTTTGTTTGGGGCGCGGGACCTGGAGCTCGCTCCACTTTGATTTAATCCGCTATTGAACACAGTATTACATTTTATCGATTATTTACGTTTTAGGATAACTAAAAGGATACCTAAAAATGGATTAGGAAAGTTGTTTGAAATGTTTTTTTGAATCAAACGCGCCAAATAAATGCAGTTTATTGAACAAAAGGAACATTTGAGATGTTTCTGGGACATATTGGAGTGCCAACAGAAGAAGATCTTCAAAGGTAAGGCATGAATTATATCGCTATTTCTGATGTTCGTGTCGCACCTCCCTGATTGAAAAATGTTTGTCATGCATTTGTATGCGGGGTGCTGTCTTCAGATAATAGCATGGTTAGCTTTCGCCGTAAAGCCTTTTTGAAATCTGACATGGTGGCTGGATTAACAAGAAGTTAAGCTTTATTTCTATGTATTACACTTGTGATTTCATGGAAGTTAAATATTTATAGTAATTTAATTTGCATTTGGCGCTCTGCCATTTCACAGGATGTTGTCAAATCGATCCCGCTAACAGGATTTGACCCCTAAGAAGTTTAAGCCGATAAATGACAATATGCATCCGGACCTTTGCCACCAAGGAAATGTGTGTGACCGGATCATCTCCAATAGTAGTTGAGCACCCCTGCTATAGTCCAACAGCACACAAATGGCTCCAAGCTTCACATGCATAAGGCTACACTCTGTCCCTAACACTAAAACTACAACTGAAAAACATAAAAACAAAATGTTTTTTTTATCAAACTGAAACTGAAAAAAACCTACAGTATCATGTGTAACCTATGTGTAGAAGTTATCCATAATCCAACCCCCAACTGATAACTACTTCAACCTTGTCTTACCACTGCCATGAGAAACATAAGCAGACTTCAGGTGTACCCTGGAGCAATTAGGGTTAAGTGCCTTGCTCAAAAGCACATATACAGATGTTTCACTTAGTTGGGGCGGGGATACAAACCAGCGACTTTTCGGTTACTGGCACAACGCTCTTACCCGCTAGGCTACCTGCTTCCCATATTCGGCGTTGCGTTATGTATTTGGACACACTCCAGAATTCTTCTGTTCACAGTATGAGTGGCATGTTTGCTAAAGGGGAGTCTTACTTTGTGCTAGTACCAGGGCCGGCTCCAGGCATAAGCGACATAAGGTTTCCCCAACCCCCACACACAAAAAAACCTATCTGAACTTGTAGTAATCATGGCCGAATACCGACCAGGCATGCAGGGCAAGAGTGTCACAGTTCTTGTTTTATTTTGAGTGTGTTTCTTTGGGTTGCTGCTGGAGGGCACCCTTGCCTTGTTTTCTAGTTCCCAGGTTACCCTGATTGTTCTGTTCTCATTGGTTTCACCTGTGTTTGATTGCCCTCTCTGTTCACCTGGTTGCCTGGCTATTTAGGTTCCTTTGTTGGCCTGGATCTGTGCTTAGGTCTTATGTTTTGTTTAGTGCACTCTGGTGCTGATGCCTTGTTGTCTATCAATACTTTAGTAAATATCTGGATTTACCCTTACCTCTGCTTGATATGTTTCTATGCGAGTGAGTTCGAGTTCGTACAAGCCTCAGTGCAATAAAGAGGAACACAGGGCACATTCCCAGGAGCCCTGACCTCCAGGGGGCCCCATTGATTTTGTTAGCCATTCTCACTCAGAAATTATTAACATGGCATAATTCATGGCAAACAAATCTCTCTTAGGGCCCCCAAAAGGCTAGTTTACCGCCCTTCACATCAGTGTGAAAATTATGATCACAATTTCTTTATTTTGCGTCTCTTTGCTGCTTTGTAATATACAGTGGCATTTTTTCCTATTTGTTGCCTTACAACCTGGAATCAAAATGGATTTTTGGGGGTTTGTATCATTTAATTTACACCACAAGAGATGGCGCCGACAGAGATGGTCGCCTCGCTTTGAGTTCTTAAGATTAAGAGACTATGCAGTATTTAATGTTTTTAAATGTATTATTTCTTACATTGTTACCCCAGGAAATATGAAGTCTTATTACATACAGGCGGGAAGAACTATTGGATATAAGAGAAACGTCAACTTACCAACATTACGACCAGGATTACGACTTTCCCCAAGCGGATCCTCTGTTTGGACCACCACCCAGGATAATGGATCGGATCCCAGTAGACGACCCAAAACAACGGCGCCACAGAAGGGGCAGATAGAGCGGTCTTCTGGTCAGGCTCCGTAGATGGGCACATCGCTTACTGCTCTTGGGTATACAACTCGCCAATGTCCAGTTTCTTGACAACAAGGTAGACAAAATTCGAGCAAGGGTTTCCTTCCAGAGAGATATCAGAGATTGTAACATTCTCTGTTTCATGGAAACATGGCTCACTCGGGATACGTTATCAGTCAGTACAGCCACCCGGCTTCTTCACACATCACGCCGCTAGACACAAACATCTCTGGTAAGAAAAAGGGCGGGGGTGTATGCCTTATGATTAACAAGTCGTGGTGGGATCATAACAATATACAAGAACTCAAGTCCTTTTGTTCACCTGATCTAGAATCCTTACAATCAATCCTTACAATCAAATGCCGACCGCATTATTTACCAAGAGAATTATCTTCTATTATAATCACAGCCGTGGATATCCCCCCCCAAGCAGACACCTCAACTGCCCTGAAAGAACTTCATTGGACTCTATGTAAACTGGAAACCATATATCCTGAGGTTGCATTTATTGTAGCTGAGGATTTTAACAAAGCTAATCTGAAAACAAGGTTCCCTAAATTTGATCAGCCTATCGAATGCGCGACCTAGGCTGGCAGCATTCTAGATCATTGCTACTCTAACTTCCGCGATGCATACAAGCGCTCCCTTGCTCTCCTTTTGGCAAATCTGACCACATATCCATTTTGTTGCTCCCAGCCTATAGACAGAAACTAAAACAGGAAACGACCGTGCTCAGGTCTGTTCAACGCTGGTCCGACCAATCGGATTCCATGCTTCAAGATTGCTTCGATCACGTGGACTGGGATATGTTCCGCATAGTCTCAGACAACAACATTGATGTATATGCTGATTCGGTGAGCGAGTTTATTAGCAAGTGCATTGGTGATGTTGTACCCACGGTGACTATTAAAACCTTCCCCAACCAGAAATTGTGGATTGATGGTAGCATTCGCGCAAAACTGAAAGCATGAACAATTTGATTGGCTGCTGTCAGATTCAAACTGTCATCCATTAACCTGTTGATCCTACCCCCTACTTTTTCGAACATTCTGTTAAAAATCACGCAACATTTCAGCGCCCTGCTACTCATGCCAGGAATATAGTATATGCATATGATTAGTATGTGTGGATGGAAAACACTCAGACGTTTCTAAAACTGGTTAAATCACGGCTGTGACTATAACAGAACGTGCGTTTCATCGAAAAGCGCAGGAAAATCTGATCACTGAAAATTGGAAAATATATCAATGCGCCACTTGCATATATTGTTGAATGGAAACCACATTACCTGGAGCCGAGATTGCAATTCCTACAGCTTCCACATGATGTCACCAGTCTTGTCAATTGCCTAGGCTTTGTTTCTTGGTCAAACGAACAAGAGACAGCCCATTTCTTCCGGTCTCCGACCGGATGTTTTGGAGTAGAAATTTCTGAACATGATTTGAAGACGTGAAGCTATTGAATATACATCGCCCCGTGATCAATTTGATAGATTATTAACATTTACTAATACCTAAAATTGCATTACAAAAGTATTTCGAAGTGTTTTGTGAAAGTTTATCGTCGACTTTTTTAATTAAAAAAAATGACGTTGCGTTATAAAACGCTGTTTTTTCCTTGCTCACACAGTCTTCATAGATCGATATCTAGGCTATATATGGACCGATTTAATCGACAAAAAAGACCCAATAGTGATTATGGGACATCTAGGAGTGCCAACAAAGAAGATCGTCAAAGGTAATGAATGTTTTATATTTTATTTCTGCGTTTTGTGTAGCGCCGACTATGCTAATTATTTTGTTTACCTCTCTGACAACGTTTCTAAAATTCGTGGACGGCTTCGGGCCGTGCGGCAGGGCCGGATCTTCCAGGAAGTCATCAAACGAATTCTCTTGGACATTCGGTTTCCGCTTTATAAAATTTACAAATTTTGGTCATTTTTCCGCTCTCCCAGTTAATCCCACAAGAGGGCAAATGGAATCATATTGCAAATGTACACAACATCACCAATCATGACGTGGCCTTATCTCTTAAACGGAAAATATTTCGAAGACAAAACTTGGTGAGCATAGGTTTGGCATAATGGGCAGTTGTCCCCGAACAAGATGGCGTCTAGGCCTCAACAGTTTTTGAGTTATGGCCATTTTTTGGGGATTAAAGGTCAAAAATGAAAATAGAGCAATAATTTTTCACTTCACGTCAAAGTAAATGAAACTACGGTGTCAATAAAAAAAGAACCAGCCATTTATCTATCGTCATTTAAGAGAAATCGTACAATGTCAAATTGGTGATGTTCAAAAATATGTATCTATTTTTTTAAAGTTACAGATCCAGTTGCAGCGTGTTCATACAAATCTTTTTAAAGTGTGTTTCGGAGCTCTGCGAGATTTCTGTGATTTTCTGAAATAACACACACTCACTAAACCCTCCGTAAATAAGTCAGTTCTTAACGTAAAGACTTAAAACTCAAAATTCTATAAGTGTCTACCCCAAGGAGCATATGTGTTCACTCTCAGCTTCCTGTGTCAACCGGAAGTGTCTTAAAATGGTGTCATAGGTGCTGTTTCGAAGGGTTAAAAAGGTCAGATCTTTTCAAAACTTCATATGTGTTATTAGGCAACCCTCATGAACTGTTAGTCAGTCATTTCTCCCAACAGATGTCAAAGAAAAGCTCTCTCACACACACACACACACACACACACACACACACACACACACACACACACACACACACACACACACACACACACACACACACACACACACACACACACACACACACACACACACACACACACACACACACACACACAGCAAGGATGGAGTGACAAAGTGCGGTGCTTAGAGACACACAGAGCCTGCAATGGCCTGTTTGGAGAGCTCATTGGTCTTCATGGCGCCGCTTGCTTGGTGGTGCCCCTTGCTTAGTGGTGTTACAGACTCTGAGGCCTTTTAGAACAGGTGTATATATACTGAGATCATGTGACAGATCATGTGACACTTAGATCGCACACAGGTGGACACTGGCGTCCCACCTCGACAACTGCCAGTGAAATTGCAAGGCTCCAAATAGCGCCTAGTCACAGAAAACCATACAGCCATTTTCCAGCCAAGGAGGGGGCTCACAAAAGTCAGAAATAGCGAATAAATTAATCACTAACCTTTGATGATCTTCATCAGATGGCACTCCCAGGATTCCATGTTAGACAATAAATGTGTGTTTTGTTCGATATAGTTAATCTTTGTCCAAAAACCTAATTTGAAATTGGTGCGTTATGTTCAGAAATGCATTGTCTCAAACAAACATCCGGTGAAAGTGCAGAGGGCAACATCAAATTACAGAAATACTCATCATAAACATTGATAAAAGATACAAGTGTTAAACATACGATTAAAGATAAACATCACCTTAACTTGACACTCGGATTTTGGATGAAAAGCGTGCCAAAATTAAACTGCTTGCAACTCAGGCCCAGAAGATAGGATATGCATATAATTAGTAGATTTGGATAGAAACCACTCTAAAGTTTCCAAAACTGTTAAAATAATGTCTGTGAGTATAACAGAACTGATATATGGCAGGCGAAAACCAGAGGAAAATCCAACCAGGAAGTACTATTATTTTGAAAGGCTGTTTTTCAATTGAAAGCCTATTCACGAGCTCTATGGCTTCTTCTACATGTGGCCAGTCTAGGCATTGTTTCAGGCTTTTACTCTGAAAAATGAGGGAGATACAGCACTTTCAATCAGTGGCCAGAGGAAATTTACAGACATCAGCCACGCGCCTGATCGGGAATGCGCCTTTCTTGTTTCTTTTCTATTGACAAAGCTTTTGTCCGGTTGAAATATTATTGATTATTCATGACAAAAACAACCTGAGGATTGATTTTAAACATTGTTTGGCATGTTTCTTTGAACTTTTATTGTACTTTTTTAAAAACTTCTGGACTTAATGCACTCGCCTTGAGAATTCAGATTACTTGACAAAACGCGTGAAAGAAAATGATGTTTTTGGTCATAAAGAGGGACATTATCGAACAAAACAAACATTTATCATCTAGATGTTGAGAGCGAGCATTGTGCCTTTGGAATACTGAACTAAACTAACCAACATAACGGAGGTTTTTGGACATAAGGGACATTATCGAACAAAGCAAACATTTATTGTCTAACATGGAGACCTGGGAGTGCCACCAGATGAAGATCGTCAAAGGTAAGTGATTCATTTGAATGCTATTTCTGACTTTTGTGACACTCTCCTTGGCTGGAAAATGGCTGTATGGGTTTCTGTGGCTTGGTGCTGACCTAACATAATCGCAAAGTATGCTTTCGCTGTAAAGCCTTTTTGAAATCTGACACAGAGGTTGCATGTGCAGAGAGCCACATTTTTTAAATACTTTTTTTAAACAAGTTAATTTTTTTCATTTCACTTCACCAATTTGAACAATTTTGTTTGTCTATTACATGAAATCAAAATATAAATCCATTTAAATTACAGATTGTAATGCAACAAAATAGGAAAACCACCAAGTGGGATGAATACTTTTGCAAGGCACTGTACAAAAAAAATGACGATGCTTATCCCCAATATAAAACGGAGTGTGGTTTGCTTCATGATGAGTGAATCATTAATTATTTGATCAGGTATTGATTATGAAAAAGGAAGGAAGGAGAATTGAGAGGATGCCTCTGCTGCATGCACATACAGTGGGGCAAAAAAGTATTTAGTCAGCCACCAATTGTGCAAGTACACTTTAACTATAACAGACAAAATTAGATAAAAAAAATCCAGAAAATCACATCGTAGGATTTTTTAATGAATTTATTTGCAAATTATGGTGGAAAGTAAGTATTTTGTCATCTACAAACAAGCAAGATTTCTGGCTCTCACAGACCTGTAACTTCTTCTTTAAGAGGCTCCTCTGTCCTCTACACGTTACCTGTATTAATGGCACCTGTTTGAACTTGTTATCAGTATAAAAGACACCTGTCCACAACCTCAAACAGTCACACTCCAAACTCCACTATGGCCAAGACCAAAGAGCTGTCAAAGGACACCAGAAACAAAATTGTAGACCTGCACCAGGCTGGGAAGACTGAATCTGCAATGGTTTGAGTAAATCAACTGTGGGAGCAATTATTAGGAAATGGAAGACATACAAGACCACTGATAATCTCCCTCGATCCGGGGCTCCACGCAAGATCTCACCCCGTGGGGTCAAAATGATCACAAGAATCAAAAATCCCAGAACCACACGGGGGGACCTAGTGAATGACCTGCAGAGAGCTGGGACCAAAGTAACAAAGCCTACCATCAGCAAGGGCATTGAAGATGAAACGTGGCTGGGTCTTTCAGCATGGCAATGATCCCAAACACACCGCGCGGGCAACGAAGGAGTGGCTTCGTAAGAAGCATTTCAAGGTCCTGGAGTGGCCTAGCCAGTCTCCAGATCTCAACCCCATAGAAAATATTTGGAGGGAGTTGAATGTCCGTGTTGCCCAGCAACAGCCCCAAAACATCACTGCTCTAGAGGAGATCTGCATGGAGGAATGGGCCAAAATACCAGCAACAGTGTGTGAAAACCTTGTGAAGACTTACAGAAAACTTTTGACCTCTGTCATTGCCAACAAAGGGTATATAACAAAGTATTGAGATAAACTTTTGTTATTGACCAAATACTTATTCTCCACCATAATTTGCAAATAAATTCATTAAAAATCTTACAATGTGATTTTCTGGATTATTTTTCTTCTCATTTTGTCTGTCATAGTTGAAGTGTACCTATTATGAAAATTACAGGCCTCTCATAATTTTAAGTGGGAGAACTTGCACAATTAGTGGCTAACTAAATACTTTTTTGCCCCACTGTACATATATCTCACTCATCGTTGAGTCTACAGCAAAGGTAACAAATGGACACAAAAACTCTGTCCCTCAGGACACACACACGCACACACATTCACACATGCACACACGCACACCCGTGTGTGTGTGTATGTGTGTATAACTGGGTTAAACCTCTGTGGAGCCTCAGAGTCCAGTGGGATATAAACACTCAGAGAGATCGTCTCTAATCCTGGATTGAAACAGGATCCTCTTACTCAGTTAAACTTCTCCACTCTCACATACACATGCACGCATGCACAAACACGAAAACACAAACACAAAACACCTCCCCCAGACACACTACTCAGAGAAAAACATGCAAAAAATATGCCTGTCATCTGTCACTCTTTGTTTCTGTATTGTATTTTATGTGATGATACACAATGTTGTCTGTTTCCAGTCTGGGACTCTGATTCGGGGTTGAATGGACAGAAAACACAGTGAAAACACACATGCAAACGCACGCATACACACACAGTTAAAAACAGACAAATGTTCTCTTCACTGGAGCCTGAAACTGACTTCCCTTCTCGCTGCTGGTTGTGTTTCTCACCCAGAGAAACAAGCAACCTGATTCAATCTGTGGTCCTTATGTATGTGAGGGCGTGTGTGTGTGTGCCTATGTGTGTACACTTTTTGTCAATCAATTTGTTTTCCTGATCATTTCTCCCTCTCCCTCTCCCTCTGGATTTATCCATGGGTTGCATGTTTCATCAGAATATTGCCCGAATGAGCGTTCTACTCAATGCGTTGTCAATGAGCGCTGATGAAGATTGAATCAAAAGTGTATTCCAGTGGCTTGGAAATACAGTGAGAGGCAAATAATTAGTAGGAAAACCTTTTTCTCATTATTTTATTTTCGCCAGAATGCCTTTAGATGCATTATAACGTCAGCTAGCTAGCTAAGATATAGACACCACCAGATTGACTTTAGATGCAGTATAACGTCAGCTAGCTAGCTAAGATATAGACACCACCAGATTGACTTTAGATGCAGTATAACGTCAGCTAGCTAGCTAAAATATAGACACCACCAGATTGACTTTAGATGTAGTATAACGTCAGCTAGCTAGCTAAGATATAGACACCACCAGATTGACTTTAGATGCAGTATAACGTCAGCTAGCTAGCTAAGATATAGACACCACCAGATTGACTTTAGATGTAGTATAACGTCAGCTAGCTAGCTAAAATATAGACACCACCAGATTGACTTTAGATGTAGTATAACGTCAGCTAGCTAGCTAAAATATAGACACCACCAGATTGACTTTAGATGCAGTATAACGTCAGCTAGCTAGCTAAGATATAGACACCACCAGATTGACTTTAGATGTAGTATAACGTCAGCTAGCTAGCTAAAATATAGACACCACCAGATTGACTTTAGATGTAGTATAACGTCAGCTAGCTAGCTAAAATATAGACACCACCAGATTGACTTTAGATGCAGTATAACGTCAGCTAGCTAGCTAAGATATAGACACCACCAGATTGACTTTAGATGTAGTATAACGTCAGCTAGCTAGCTAAAATATAGACACCACCAGATTGACTTTAGATGTAGTATAACGTCAGCTAGCTAGCTAAAATATAGACACCACCAGATTGACTTTAGATGTAGTATAACGTCAGCTATTGTTAGAGTTGCGTAAATTCGAATCTGGTATCAGGATAAATATAACAATGAGTCACCGATTGTATACTATGTATTTTTTATTAGCTAAGTAATAAATGGCAAATGCAACTTTCGTATATACGGGCTCACTGTAATACCACACAGGGCAGAACAGAGAACTGACAGGATGTACGTAAACAGTTGTTCTTATACTGTGATGGACATAGTTCCAACCCGTCTGTTGGCCTATCACAGTAGAGGCTGGGGGTGGTTTAAACTTGCTCAGCCTACCGCAGGCGCTCAGGTGGGTCCCCGCCTCTTGGCGCTTCTTGGAGTCCTCCCTCGATGTATAGATTTTTACTGTTCTGGTATCGCAGCCTACCTAGTTATAACAGTTGCTCAGTTCCTGCTGTTGTGTTGTTCAGTATTTTTCCATCTCAGCTAAACCTCGTGATGACCACCCCTCCCTATGCCTGCTTAACCACAACTTTGTAAGATACAGCAAGTCACACCATGTGCTCAATATTGTTACATTAAGCACCAACTGTCAGAGCAGCTCACAGATTACTGCACCTGTACATAGCCCACCTATAATTTAGCCCAAACAACTACCTCTTTCCCAACTGTATTTAATTTATTGATTTATTTAGCTCCTTTGCACCCCATTATTTTTATTTCTACTTTGCACATTCTTCCATTGCAAAACTACCATTCCAGTGTTTTACTTGCTATATTGTATTTACTTTGCCACCATGGCCTTTTTTGCCTTTACCTCCCTTCTCACCTCATTTGCTCACATTGTATATAGACTTGTTTACACTGTATTATTGACTGTATGTTTGTTTTACTCCATGTGTAACTCTGTGTCGTTGTATCTGTCGAACTGCTTTGCTTTATCTTGGCCAGGTCGCATTTGTAAATGAGAACTTGTTCTCAACTTGCCTACCTGGTTAAATAAAGGTGAAATAAAAAATAAAATAAAACATACAAACACAAGGACAAAGCATCTGCTGGGCTGTTATCTACGGTTTTGCAACATGCAGGTCACACCATGTTACTCAGTTCTTGTCACACACACAAACAGGCAAGTAGATGTAGTAAGCAGTTGTTTAATCTCATGATGATGCTCAAGTGCACAAATGCAGATACTTCACACAGCCAACATCAGATAATATTTAATCATATATATATGGTAATGGCTATAATGTAAAATACAGAATCCCACACTAGCTAGCTGAAATATAGACACCACCAGATTGACTTTAGATGCAGTATAACGTCAGCTAGCTAGCTAAAATATAGACACCACCAGATTGACTTTAGATGCAGTATAATGTTAACCTTACTTTGAGGATTACTTTTGAATTCAGAAAAATCTTTGACACTTCTCTGTCTACTCAATGACATTCAAATCAGCATTGAAAAAAGGCACAAGTTTGAGTTTGTTCCACCTGAGCGAGTCTGACCACAAGTCAGAGACCACTATTTGATGGATCACGGGGAAAGAGCAGGAATAGGCTTTCGTAGGCTACAGTCCAAGCTATGACTTCCAATGGTGCGACTTCTGTCAGCATCCTAAGATTATTCAACTTGAATAAACGTTTGGAGGTAAATATGCCAGCAGTAGTGTAGTCTACGGCGATACGGATATCACTTATTATTGATATCTACACAGCGCGTTGATGTGAATCACACTGCTGCTCTCTCATTTAGCTATTTGCGCCTTACGGATTGTGGTTGTTGTGGACGGCTGTTCAGAAATCTAAATATGTATTTGAACCCTATAATAGTTGAATTCAAGACGTTTAAGCTGCCTATCAATCATTGTTTTTGAAACGAGTGGACAGCCAGTGAACAATGCGCTCTCGCAACAGCTGCACAGATCCCAGCCTATAGAATAAGAGTGGGGCTTTTTTTGCTCTATTTCATGCTAATAAAGGGGCAATCTTTAATTACTAGATCCATTTTTCAAATCAAAGTTTATTTGTCACGTGCGCCGAATACAACAGGTGTAGGTAGACCTTACAGTGAAATACTTACTTACAGGCTCTAACCAATAGTGCAAAAAAATGTATTAGCTGAACAATATGTAAGCAAAGAAATAAAACAACAGTAAAAACACAGGCTATATACAGTAGCGAGGCTATAAACGTAGCGAGGTCAGGCTGATTGAGGTAGTATGTACATATAGATATGGTTAAAGTGACCATACATATATGATGAACAGAGAGTAGCAGTAGTGTAAAAGAGGGGTTTCAGGGTGGTGGGTTGGGGGACACAATGGAGATAGCCCTGTGCAGGAGCACTGGTTGGTCAGGCCAATTGAGGTTGTATGTACATGAATGTATAGTTAAAGTGACTATGCATATATGATAAACAGAGAGTAGCAGCAGCATAAAAGAGAGGTTGGGGGGGTGGTGGGGGGCCACACAATGCAAATAGTCCGGAGTAGCCATTTGATTACCTGTTCAGGAGTCTTATGGCTTGGGGGTAAAAACTGTTGAAAAGCCTTTTTGTCCTAGACTTGGCACTCCGGTACCGCTTGCGGGGTGGCTGGGGTCTTTGACAATTCTTAGGGCCTTTCTCTGACACCGCCTGGTGTAGAGGTCCTGGATGGC